>NC_091959.1:23079265-23261765 GCF_031021105.1 Erythrolamprus reginae | reverse complement strand
TGACTCCGAAGCTCATGAGGCTCACCTGGGATGGCTTTCCATTGCACTACTCTGATAAGCACGGCTGGGGCTACCTGGTGCCAGGAAGGAAGGACAACCTCTTAGAAGATGATCCAGAGGCTGCCTTGCCCACCTGCCCTTTCAGGTAAGGAAGGATTTCAGGGGGAAGTGAATCCCACAGAGCTAGCCCAGCCTCCAACCTTTGCATGTTGTCAAATGGAAGCCCAACATTGAATATAGTTCGCTCGGTGTACAAATGTGTACATCTCGCACAAGAACTTTATTACAGTCTTCAGCTTGAGAGCAGCAGGACAATAAAGGAAGTATTTATTTATTTATGGTTTGTGTTGGAAGGGATCCTGTGGGTCTTCTAGTTCAACCTCCTGCTGGTGTAGGAGACCCCATACCATTCCAGACATATGGCAGTCCAGCCCCCGCTTGAAGGTCTCCAGTGTTGGAGCATTCACAACCTCTGCAGGCAAGCCATTCTACTGGTTGGTCACTCTCACTGTCAGAAAGTTCTTCCTAATTTCTAGGTTGAATCTCTCCTTGGTCAGCTTCCATCCGTTGCTCCTTGTCTGGCCCTCTGGTGCTTTGTGACCCCCCTCAAGTATTTGAAGACTGCTATCATGTCCCCCCTGGACCTCCTCTTCACTAGACTATCCATGCCCAGTTCCTGCAACCTTTCCTTTCATTTTTTGGTTTCTGTTGTGGTTGGCTCTGGCCCAGCTCCTGCCCCATGGAATGTGGATGTGGATGTGGTGGAAACACCTACATGCCACTGGCCTGTTTTGCTCCCGATACAATCTCCCGACAAAGTCTCGTCTGACGAAGGAAGCGTGAGTGGCAGGGAAGAGGGGAGTTTGGCAGACAGCCCAGGAGGAGATCAATCATCCTTATCATTCCTGGATTCTGAACAAGAATGTATGACAGACCCACGCATGCGTAGAGTGATGTATAGGAGAGAACAACTGAAGGATTATTACAGGAGATAAGTGAGGCCACCTGTGGTTTGGTGGGGCTGCTGTAATTAGTGCTACAGATAAAAAGAACAGCGTGCTGATTTAGCCTCGTGGAAGTTTATCTGATTCATAGTTTCGTCAAGATCGTGGTTTTGCTGTTTCCCTGTTCAAGATTGTGTGTGGACTTTCTGGACTTTGGAATTGGACTCAATTTCCCAGTTCCTGGGTGAGAAATTGGATTGCATTTAACCTGTGCCTTGTGTGTCCCTTTGACATTTAAAAAGGGAGTTTTTTCTGCTTTTCTGTTGATAAAGACTTTTGGTTTTCCTTCTATCGTGTGGTGTGTATCTTTTTGGACCAATTATCCTGTAATTACGGGCGGTTGGGACACGCCGGCAGAACAGTTTCTAGTCCCTTTATCATTCTGGTTGCCCTCTTCTGTACTTTTTCAAGGGATTCAGTGTCTTTTTTTGTAGTGTGGAGCCCAAAATTGAATGCAGTACTTTAGGTGAGGTCTTTCGTGCAGATATTGGATCTAACCTGGCCATTCCCCAGAAAGGTGATTCAGTAATGAGAGTCAAGAAAAAGGGCCATACGTTTCGCCACACAAGGGGTGCTTGTGATTCTGCTGCAATTCAGGGCATTAAAAACTCTTTATTTCTGATAGGATAATAGAACATCTTTACCTGGAATATTGCAAGGGGAAAGGCAAGGAGCAACCAGTTTCCCTTGATAGCTACCTGGAAGAAGAGTTCTTAACGGAAAATGGTGATTTTTGGCAAAAGGTACTTGTTATCCTGCCCAAGATGAGATTGACAGATTTGTAACAGATGTGTCATACTTTGCCAGATATTGGGTGTGTGTGTGTAAGTGAGAGAGAGAGAAAGAGAGAAATCAGTTTACCTATTTACCTACCTACCTACCCACACTTTATCTACTACACAGGTCTACAAAACAATTTTTTTTGTAATCATTGCAGTTGAGCTTGTAACTTTTATGAATCTTTTTTTTTGTTCTGATTTCAAAAATGTATATAGTTTTTCTGTAGCAGGCATAGTTTCCACAGAGCAGCATCATTATCATAAAGTATAGGAAATATACTGGCGACATTAAGAAAATAGTAATCTACATATCAGAAATAACGTAATAACAAAAATGTTTCTATATCAGACACTTTATGTAATAGAGCAAAACTAAAAACTAAGCATATTTTTGGAATCATCACATCAAACTCTATAAAACAGACATATTACTTTTGCTGATTATTTTTTTTTGTGTTGACCAGTGCTATCTATCTATCTATCTATCTATCTATCTATCTATCTATCTATCTATCTATCTATCTATCTATCTATCTACCCTGTTTTCCCAAAATAAGACATCCCCTGATAATAAACCCAATTGGGATCTTGAGTGCATAGCAATATAGCCAAGTATTTATTTCAGGGTTCAAAAAAATATAAGACAGTGTCTTATTTTGGGGAAAACATGGTATCTATCATCTATCTACCTGTTATCCATCCATCTACCATCAGAACTGCAGAAGAGTTCTGCTGTCTCCTTATAAGGAACATTCATCCAGAGAAGTTCCAAGGAACCGGTCTACTCACCAGTTCCTTGGCCTTTGCAACACTTAAATATTTTATTTTTGTAGAGCTACCTGCAATTTGTATTGCCTTCTCCAGAAACTTTCACGAATTCTTTCTGGGTTGTGTTTTTCAGATTAAAAAATGACTATGCCCCTAATTATTTTAAAAAACTAATCTTGCATGTCACACATTGGTTGCTTGTTTATATGCAGAGGGAGTGGTCCCCCTCCCCACGCACAAATATTTTATAAATAATTCTGCTCATCAAATGTAAACGTGCAAGATAAGTGATAACTGTGGACAGATACAGGAGAAAATCAAGTTTCACATGTTAAAGGATTTCTTATCTTTTCTTTTTTCATTGTCAGTTTGAGTTGCTTGGCCATGTAGAGGTGGATACAGATGTGGATTCCATAACTGGAGACCTGAGACAGGTAACAGCCTATCTAAGGAAAGAACGTAATCATCACTCAATCTGGTATCAGGCATACTTGAAGGTGTTCTTATATACCTGCCTATCTATATATATAAAAGCGAAAACACTCACACATTAATCACAAAATCTCCAAAATTGTAAAGCCTACAAATTTGAAATTTGCCATGTATGTTTCTCTTCGCTTCTAGGTGCTCAGTAAGAAAGTATTTTTTTTTTCAAAATGACCATCAGATTATTAGTATTTTTATACAGTGTTATTACAAACTATTAATATGCTCTGATTTATTATTTATTTATATATTGGATTTCTATGCCGCCCTTCTAGTACACAATATCTTAAATCCAATTAACTAATTAAAAATCTACAACCCCCCCCCCCCCCCCCCAAAAAAAAAACCTCATTAAAAAATCATTCCATTCACTCCACATTCTCTCAGCATATTCATTGGCCAGGGGGGAAGATCTAATGGCCCCAGGCCTATCGGCTAAAAAGTGTAGACATTCTACTCCCCCTCCCCACCTGAAAAGAACTCTGGTCCAACTGCCAGTTGCCTTATAGTAACATGCTCTGAGGCTAAGGACTTACACATTCTATATAAATTTTCAAGCTTTAAGTGTCAATTCATCAAACCCGATCAGTTTCATAGTGAAGCACCGATATCCAGCTACTAGTACATACATAGAAATGACTCTGGGTGGGCTTACGAATGCTTAATCCTAAATCGGTTCTTCTGGGCAGGAGGCGATGGAATCGGTGAAGAGTTCTCCCGACTATCATCATGGCAATGGACCTTACAATGATGTCAATATACCTGGATGCTGGTTTTTTAAGCTGCCTCACAAGGTAAGAGTTGTTAGTACTGGGCTTATAACCAATGTTAGAATGTGGCAATGGTGGTTGTTCAGCCAATAACACAGACTAATATAAGTAAGAGTATACATGTTATTTACAATAGATTAATCAGTAAACTACATACACATCCAAGTCAAACAATCATATACAAACCAGATATCAGAATCTGTAGTTCTGTACATACAGCAGCTAACCAATAATATTCTCACACAGTTCCATACAATACCATAAATACACTGCTCAAAAAAAATAAAGGGAACACTTAAACAACACAATATAACTTCCATGTAAATCAAACTTATGTGAAATCAAACTGTCCACTTAGGAAGCAACACTGATTGACCATCAATTTCAGCTGCTGTTCTGCACATTCAACTTTGTACAGAACGAAGTATTCAATGAGAATATTTCATTCATTCAGATCTAGGATGTGTTATTTGAGGGTTCCCTTTATTTTTTTGAGCAGTTATAAAGATAGGCCAATATTTAGCACACAACAATATTACAGTCCTAGTATTATAGCTACCGATATTTCTCCATGGCTTAGCCATTTGGTATGACGTCATTTCGTATGACAGCACCTTAACTAGATCGCAAGTTACAGGGAAATGTCAGGGAAATATCAGGACATTTCAAAATGCTTTCCCCCTGGACATCCTGTTCATTCGTTCGTTCATTCATTCATTCATTCAGATCTAGGATATGTTACTTGAATGTTCCCTTTATTTTTTTGAGCAGTATATAATACATAGGCCAATATTTAGCACACAACAATATTTTAGCACACAGCAATATTATAGTCTTAGTATTACAGCTACCGATATTTCTCCATGGCTTTGCCGTTTGGTATGACGTCATCTACGACAGCGCCTTAACTAGATCGCAAGTTACAGGGAAATGTCAGGGAAATATCAGGACATTTCAAAATGCTTTTCCCCTGGACACCCTTTTCGTCCGTTCATTCATTCATTCATTCATTCATTCATTCATTGGACTTATATGCTGCCCTTCTCCAAGGACTCATGACGGCTCACAAGATATAAAAAGTACAAAAACCAATTCAAAAGTCCAATATTTAAAACAATCTAAAAACCCCAAATTTAAAACCATACAGCCCTACTCACTCACACCACAGTCATACTATAGGCCGGGGCTAGATGTTAAAGTTCAGCGGCCACAGGCCTGCCAGCAGAGGTAAGTTTTCAAAGCCTTGCAAAAGGCCGGGAGGGTGGCGGCGGTACGAATCACCGGGAGGAATTTGTTCCAAAGGACCGGAGCCACCACAGAGAAGGCTCTTAACGTATATCCCTCCAGACGACATTGCCTGGCTGACAGGACCTGGAAAAGGCCGACTCTATAGGACCTAATCGGTCACTGGGATACATGAGGCAGGATTCGGTCCTGTAGGTAATCTGGTTCTAAGCCATGTAGAGCTTTAAAGGTCAAATCTTGCTGTTGTGAAGATTTGCTCATTCTCAATTGTGGGGAATGTAGTTGGGGAATGTTAATTATTGGGGGGAAATTATTCTGCACACTTAGAAAATAAGAATAACTTTCAGAGATAAAATGGGCCATAGCTCAGGAGGTGATCTGGTACAATCTCTCAATTACTCCCAGATGAAGTGGGAATCTGCGTTGAGAGGAAGTTTCTGTGCTTGCATGGAAAATAGGAGTCTCTCTAAAAATAAACCAGGAGGAAGCATTGCATTTTGCTTGCAGAATCTGTTTTGTCGCTGGCTCCATGAGTCAAAATAAACTTTCCTTCCCCTGCTGTTAAAAGGATGGCAATGCCAGCAATGTGGGAAGCCCGTTTGCCAAGGATTTCTTACCCAAGATGGAAGATGGTACCCTGAAAGCTGGAATAGGGGCAGCCGATGGGACCCACGCCTTGGAAATCAACAAGAAAATCTCCTTCTGGAGAAACGCTCATAAACGCATCAGGTGAGCCGATGAAGACAAATTCAGTTGTGGGTTGGTCTCACTGCCAACAGTGTCAGTTGGCAGGCCTGTGGGGGAGAGCCTTCTCTGTGGCGGCCCCAGCTCTTTGGAACTAACTACTCCCCGAGATCTGTATGGACCCCACCCTACTGAGTTTCCAAAAAGCCTTGAACACTTGGCTCTGCCAACAGACCTGGGGGGCCGGGAGTATTGACACCTCTTAATCAGTCTGAAACACGAATTGGGTGAAGGGGTGAATGCTAATAGCCCCATTGTAGATGAGTTGAACATCTACTAGACACAAGAACAGTTTTTTCCCAAACGCCATCACTCTGGTAAACAAATAATTCCCTCAACACTGTCAAACTTATTTACTAAATCTGCACTGCTATTACAATTAGTTTTTTCTCATCATTCCTATCACCCATATCCTCCCACTTATGACTGTATGACTGTAACTTGTTGCTTGTATCCTTAAGATTTTTATTAATATTGATTGTTTCCTGATTGCTTATTGGACTCCTATGACAATCATTAAGTGTTGTACTCCATGATTCTTGACAAATCTATCTTTTCTTTTATGTACACTGAGAGCATCTGCACCAAAGACAAATTCCTTGTGTGTCCAATCACACTTGGCCAATAAAGAATTCTATTCTATTCTATTCTATTCTAAAATCAAAACTCCCTTGCTTCAGGTAGATTATTGATTTTGCCTTTGGAATATTCAGATATTCAGTGTTAGCTTTACCAGACAGGAAAGCAGGCCAGGTGTTGTGGTTAGCTCTGTCCCAGCTCCTGCCCCAAGGAATGTGCAGGTGGATGTGGGGGAGACATCCACATGCCACAGGCCTGTTTTGCTCCTGATGAAATCTGCCGATGAAGCCTCCTCTGACCAAGGAAGCATGAGTGACAGGGAAGAGGGGAGTTTGGCAGACAGCCCAGGAGGAGATCAATCATCTGTATCATCCTTGGATTCTGAACAAGAATTAATGACACATCCACGCATGCGTAGAGTGATGCATAGGAGACAACAACTGAAGGATTATTACAAGAGAAAATGAGGCCACCTGTGGTTGGGTGGGGCTCCAGTAATTAGGGCTGCTGCTATAAAGAGCAGCGTGTGGATTTGGCTGTTGTGAAAGAGTATCTGATCGTAGTTCTTCAGAAATCGTGTGTTGCTTTTTTCTGGACTTTTTTTGTTCATTTTTCACGCCTTTGAAACCAAAGCAGAGCAACGTGTGTGTGTGTTTCTCTCACTTCATTGGAAGAAGAAGGGGTGTGAAGTTTCTTCACAGCTGCTAGCTAAGTACTTAATGACTGCTTAAGGGAAATTGTACAGACTATCCGGTTGTTTTGGGACGAGTGCTGTTTCCAATACAAAAAGAGTGCGTAGTTTATTTTGAATTTTGTGATAAAGAACATTGTATTCCTGGAGGGGTCTGTAATATGGTAAACGATTTAGCTTTACTAGATAAATGGTCAAAGCAATGGAAACTGCAGTTTAATGTTTCCAAATGTAAAATAATGCACTTGGGGAAAAGGAATCCTCAGTCTGAGTATTGTATTGGCAGTTCTGTGTTAGCAAATACTTCAAAAGAAAAGGATTTAGGGGTAATGATTTCTGACAGTCTCAAAATGGGTGAACAGTGCAGTCAGGCGGTAGGGAAAGCAAGTAGGATGCTTGGCTGCATAGCTAGAGGTATAACAAGCAGGAAGAGGGAGATTATGATCCCGCTATATAGAATGCTGGTGAGACCACATTTGGAATACTGTGTTCAGTTCTGGAGACCTCACCTACAAAAAGATATTGACAAAATTGAACGGGTCCAAAGACGGGCTACAAGAATGGTGGAAGGTCTTAAGCATAAAACGTATCAGGAAAGACTTCATGAACTCAATCTGTATAGTCTGGAGGACAGAAGGAAAAGGGGGGGACATGATCGAAACATTTAAATATGTTAAAGGGTTAAATAAGGTCCAGGAGGGAAGTGTTTTTAATAGGAAAGTGAACACAAGAACAAGGGGACACAATCTGAAGTTAGTTGGGGGAAAGATCAAAAGCAACATGAGAAAATATTATTTTACTGAAAGAGTAGTAGATCCTTGGAACAAACTTCCAGCAGACGTGGTAGATAAATCCACAGTAACTGAATTTAAACATGCCTGGGATAAACATATATCCATCCTAAGATAAAATACAGAAAATAGTATAAGGGCAGACTAGATGGACCATGAGGTCTTTTTCTGCCGTCAGACTTCTATGTTTCTATGTTTCTATGTTTTGAATTTTCAAACATGTGTGTGTCTGAAATTTGTACCCTTGAATTTTCGGGAGGCTCCTACCAGAGAGCCCGGCAGAACACCAGGTAAGCTTAGTTTTAACTTTATTGTAAAGCTTTTATTCTCTTTGCAGCTCACAAATAGTGGTTTGGTTGAAGAAAGGAGAATTGCCAAGAACTGTGACTAGGTACGTAGAGAGAATAGTGGTCCCAGACCAATGTTGCTTTATTTATATAGCTCTTTTATTTTATCCAAATGAGCAACCTCATCTAAAATCCATATAAAGGTATGCATTTACGTAATGATCCCTTTGGGCCACAGATGGTTATTTTTATTGTCACTATGAATCTCGTCTCTCTGGAAAAGAGAGTGCAGACAATCTTAATTTTAAAAGAGCAGCTCACAGAATTGTTGTGGTTGGCTCGCATCTGGATCCTTTGATCACAGACTCCGAGGAGAATGAACCAAGTCCATCTGGGTATCATAGACCAGTGTGTTTACCAGAGGAATTGGAAAATGAGAGTGAGGGAGGGTTAGGACCTGGGGAACCTCCAGAGACTGCAGAGCCCCCAGCTGTGGTAATGGTTGAGTGTTGTGGTTGGCTCTGGCCCAGCTCCTGCCCCAAGGAGTGTGGAGGTGGATGTGGGGGAGACATCCACAAGCCGCAGGTCTGTTTTGTTCCCAGTAGAATCTGCCGACGAAGCCTCCTCTGACCAAGGAAGCGTGAGTGACAGGGAAGAGGGGAGTTTGGCAGACAGCCCAGGAGGAAATCAGTCATCTGTATCATCCCTGGATTCTGAACAAGAATTTATGCCACATTCACGCATGCGTAGAGTGATGCATAGGAGACAACAACTGAAGGATTTTTACAAGAGAAAATGAGGCCACCTGTGGTTGGGTGGGGCTGCTGTAATTAGTGCTACAGATAAAAGTGCAGCCTGGTGTTTTAGCTTCATGGCAGTTTATCTGATTCATTATTTCGTCAAGATCGTGGTTTTTGCTCTTCAGGATTGTGTGTGTGGACTCTCTGGACTCTAGAATTGGACTCAATTTCCCAGTTATTGGGTGAGCAATTGGACTACATTTAACCTGTGCCTTGTGCGTACCAGAAAATCTCTTTGACATTTAAAAAGGGAGCTGTTTCTGTTTTTCTGTTTATAAAAACTTTTGGGTTTTCCTTTTATCGTGTGGTGTGTGTCTTCCTGGACTAATTACCCTGTAATTACAAGCGGTTGAGACACGCCGGCAGAACAGTTGAGTCAGATGAGGAGGGGGATATTGTGGACTCAATATTAGACGCTAGGGTAAGAAGAAGGTGAGGGAGACAAGAATATCTTCAGCGACATAGATCTAGGCATTGAATACTTCTATGTCATCACTGATAGTATAAAAGGGAGGAGGATGGGAAACCTTGGTGCAGAAGTTAAAGAACAGCTGCAGAGAGGAATCAACTAACTGGATTGCTTCATCTTACTGAGATGCCGAAGTCAATGATTGAAGATCAGTTTTTAACTGCTTTGGGGACATAAACAACGAAGTGGAATCTGCAGGGCCGTTGATGGTGATCTCTTGAAATTTGGTTCTTGCTGTGATCGCCCCGAGTCTTCGGAGAGGGACGGCATATAAATCTAATAAATTATTATTATTATTATTATTATTATTATTATTATTATTATTATTATCTTTTTTGTAGGCATCCAGACTATGATGATGAGAATGCTTATGGGGCAATCCTGCCCCAAGTCGTGACTGCTGGAACCGTAACCCGACGGGCTGTAGAGCCCACATGGCTGACCGCCAGCAATGCCAGGGTAAAAAATGTCTTTTTGGGTGCTTCGTATTCAGAAGGCTGCACCGCCCTTTTAGCTGCTCTTACAGTGGAGCTGAATATGAAATAGCATGAAAACAGGAAGTTACAGGCACATTTTCCTAATGCTAAGACATTTGAGACCTTTCCAGATTTGTAACTGAAACCTATACATGTTGCTTTAGACACACGATAAGGATGCCGTATTTTTCGGAGTATAATGCAGAGTTATCAAGGACATACACATAGAAAGGGGATATTGCAGTAGATATGACTAATTATCCAGTCACACACACACAGATACGTTGAAGTGCATATAGTGTTCACTTTGAAGAAATAGCACAATCCAAATAAACAGTCCATGTCATATACATTCAAATTAATCTCTAGAAATACAATAATCTTCTTACCAGTTTGTCTTTGTCATGTACGTTCAACAAAAATATTACAGCTCACAAAACACATCAGAATATCAGAGAGAATAACCAAGCATAGCACAGATTACTACCAAATCAAAGAGTCAATCAGAATGAAACAATAGAGAGAGTAAGCCATGATCTCTAGCTCCCTCTTATGGCCAATTGCATCACTACAGCCAATCAGAACATAGCATACATTTTAAAGCTATATTACATCAATCCCTATAAGCATATATTGTTGGCTTGTTTATTGTATTACCAACCAAACCATTTGGACAGAGTACTAACAAAGGCATTACCTTTTAATCCAAGCCCACACATTGATTGCAGCTCCTCGAGAACCAAAATATTTTCCCCCATTTCTTGCAGACTGATCGGGTGGGCAGTGAGTTGAAAGCTATCGTCCAGGCTCCTCCTGGCTACCACCTGGTTGGAGCTGATGTTGATTCTCAAGAACTTTGGATAGCAGCTGTTTTGGGAGAAGCCCATTTTGCTGGCATGCATGGTAAGTATCGATATACTGAGAAGTTTTCTCCTGGGTATTTGGTAGTCAAAATATTGTGTCCGTAGCATAAATATTTGTTGGAGTAATATTTTGCAGAAGCTAGCCCACCCAGATAGCCAAAGCAGCTAGCCAATCTGCCTCAGACCAGATATCAGGAATTGTAGTCTTGAAGATAATTGAAGACAAGTACTGCGGAGTTTCTTAGGAAAATATTTACTTCTTTCATAGCAAAACTACACTAACTATTTACACTTTAGTTATCTCTCTAGTACTGTAGACACTATACACAATATTCACACATTTCTATCTACTATTTTCAGTTACAATATTCAGCTACAAGTCTTTAGCCAAGATATTCTTTATCAACCACAAGCCACACTAACCCAAACTAAGCCATACAATATGTCTAAGTCACTAGCCACAATATCATCAAGCCACACTAATTCACAAGCCACACCTATGCAAAGGTGCATCATGTTATATACATTTGTCAACCACTACATTACAATCTATAGATTCACTGTGACTAAACAGTTTTATATTGTTAAATTCATTACATTGATTACAGTTCTTTCTGCAATTTGAAATATTACGTCTTGTTAGATCAATTTTCTGTTCGTGTATTTTCTCCTATTTTTAAAAGGCTTTTTGAATGGGTATCCTCAATTTTATACCCCACAATGGGGACTAGAATTTCAGATGGTGTGGGAGTAGAATGGAATTCCGGGGAAGGGGGAATTGCAGGCTTCGGGAACCAGGAGCCCTGCTCCCTGACCCTCGTTTCCACCCCTTTGAAGGCTGCACCGCTTTTGGCTGGATGACGCTTCAGGGGAAGAAGAGCAACGGCACAGATCTGCACAGCAAGACCGCCTCCACCGTGGGCATCAGCCGAGAGCACGCCAAGGTCTTCAACTACGGACGCATCTACGGGGCGGGACAGGCGTTTGCCGAGCGTCTCCTCATGCAGTTCAACCACCGCCTGACCGAACAGGAAGCTGGCGAGAAGGCCCAGCATATGTACGCTGCCACGAAGGGAATCCGACGGTAAGGTGGCCTTGGCAAAGAAGGCAATCTCTCTCTTTCTCTCTTTTTATTTTGAATGATTTGGTTGGTTGGTTGGTTGGTTGGTTGGTTGGTTGGTTGGTTGGTTGGTTGGTTGGTTGGTTGGTTGGTGGTTGGTTGGTTGGTGGTAAGGTGGCCTTGGCAAAGAAGGAAATCTCTCTCTCTCTCTTTTTGAATGATTTGGTTGGTTGGTGGTTGGTTGGTTTGAATTTATTTAGAGACTGTCCCGATCTGTGCAGCTCTGAGTGTAATAATACAAATGTCAGCGCCCCAAATAGCATTTGGGAAATAAATCGGATTCCAATCCAATTCTCTCATCCAAGATTCGATTTATTAACAGAGCTACGTTGGAGTTAGAGACTTTGGCCTGCCAACAAGTGGAATAGAATGATTGGACAAGACAGGACAGGACATAGGATAGGATATAGAAAGAATAGGAATGAGAAAGAGAAAGAGAAAAAGAAATAGAATGTAATAGAATAGAATAGGAAATAGAAATGGAAATAAAGAGCTGGAAGGGACCTTGGAGGTCTTCTAGTCCAGCCCCCTGCTGAAGTAAGAGAACCTATACTGTTGTGATTAAGTCTGAGGCTACTCAGGGAATGGCTGGAACTCTGCCGGCTCCATGCTCAGAGGGGGAGGACGAGGAACAGGAGGAGGAGGAGGACCAGGCAGACGGGGAAGAGGAATGTCAGGAGGAGGGGGAGGGAGAACAGCCGGAGACCCCCGGGGGGAGCTCTCCCCAGCGAGTAGCCTGGAGTCATTGGATGAGAACGCACAAGCCATCATAGATATGAGGCAGAGGAGGGCAGCACAACGAAGGGGACAATTAGCCAGGTATTTCCATCCCTAATAGGCAACAGCTGGGTTTGGGTATGGTTCTCCTCAGAAAGGTTGAAAAGGCAGGCCCGCCCTTCCTGTATTGTGGAGAGTTATCTTTTGGGAGTCCTGTGACCTTGCTTCGATCCTTGGCGTCTCTGATTCTGGCTTGTGGCCTCGAAGGCTGAAAACTTGGGGGAGGCATGGGTTTTATTATCTACAGTGGTGTGTGTGCCAGCAAGAAGCCTGTTGTATTGTCTGGCCGTCGTGACTCTTCTGTGAAGCTTCACAGCATTCCAGTTTGTAAGAACAGTTTTTGTTATCTGTGTTTGTTTTCAAAGATATAAAATGACTTTGCTTTTTATCAGCGTGTCTGGATACTCTTTAGTTGGTGTTGGCATCTGGGGGAACCCAGACAGAACACTATACCATTTCAGATAAGTGACTGTCTAGACTCTTTTTAAAAACATCCATTGATGAAGTGCCCATGATTTCTGGTGGCAAGTTGTTCCACTGGTTAATTGTCTTCGGAGAGGGGCAGCATACAAATCGAATTAATAATAATAATAATAATAATAATAATAATAATAATAATAATAATAAAAATAATAATTGTCCTCACTGTTAGGAAGTTTCTCAATTCTAGGTTGCTTCTCTATTTGATTAGTTTCCAACCATTGTTTCTTGTCTTGCCTTTCTGGTGCTTTGGAGAATAATTTGATCTCCCTCCTCTTCTTCGTTGCATCATAAAATGTAATCATGAAGTGTAATACCACAAATGCATAGTATGGATTATCTTGGTCTTATAATGGTTCATTTAGTGACCATTCAAAGTTACAACAGCAGTGGAAAAAAGTGACTTATGAGCATTTTTTGCACTTAGGGCCATTGCAGCATTCCCAGAGGGTAAAGGTTTCAATGCCTGGGAACTGGTTCACATTTATGACGATTGCAGTATCCTTGTGTCGTGTGATTCCCCTTCCGTGACATTCTGACAAACAAAATCAACGGTAAAATAAGATTTCCTTAACAAACATCTTACCGGCTTAAGAACTACAGTGATTCACCTAATAGCTGAGTGGTCGTGAAATGAGGCGAAGCTCACTTAGCAGTCTTGCTTAGCAACATAAATTTGGAGGTCAATTATGGTCGTAAGTCAAGGCCCACTTGCAGAGCATCCAATGGAGTCTAGAGAAAACCCATCAGCATTTAAACCTCCCCACATAGGGTCTACCAGCCATTTGTGTAATGTATTTGCCTAGATATAGCTGCTGTCTTGTAATTGGTTGTTCTGGGTGGCGGGAGGAATACTGGTTAGTCATTGGTTAAGTAATATTTGTGCCGGGTATAAATACCCTGTCAGCTGTCAAAGCCCTGTTCTTGTTATGTGTTATTTCCGACTAATAAAGACTGTTGATGTTCGCTCCGCTCCGGTCTCGACTTATTAGTGGCGACGAGGATTGTGTCAACTCGAATTTTGCTTAGTTTTTCCTTTTCCAGCATGTCTACGCAACTGACATTCGCACCGTTCGACCCACGGGTGGAAACTTGGGACTCCTACGTCGCAAGGTTCGAATGTTTCCTCATCTCTAACGGGTTTACCGAAATTTCGGGGGACAGAAAAAGGGCGTACTTCCTGAGTTTTTGCGGTGCCGAAATGTTCGAGACCGCCAGGGCTATCTTTGCTCCGACTCTAATTCACGACGTGCCTTGGGAGCAATTTCTATCCACCCTCCAGGATCATTATGCCCCTGCCCCATCCCGCTGTGCTCGGCGCTATGTTTTCTTTCATCGTAATCAACAGGAGGGCGAGTCGGTCAACGATTACGTAGCTGCTCTCAGGAGAGCTGCCCTGTACTGTGAATTTGCCGACTTGGAAGATTATCTGCTGGATCGTTTGGTGTTTGGGGTAAAGGACGGGCGCTTGAAGCGCCGCCTTCTAGCTATCCAGGGGCTATCGTTTAAAGTTGCTCTCGCGGAGGCGAGAGCTTTCGAGATGTCCAGCCAATCCCTGGCCGCTATGGACGTTTCTGTCAACGCTACTTCGCTAGCCCCAGTCAAGCAGCTTTCGAAATTACCTCAGGATGTGGACAATGCCGTAGCGTCTGAGGAGGAGGTTTGTCGCCTGGCTGTTTCCAGGCCGCGGGAGGCCCCGCCTGCCACCCGACCCCGCCCTCCTCCTCCTTCTCCATGCAGAGGCTGTGGCGGCGATCACTTCCGGGCTGTTTGTCCCTTTAAGGACGTGACGTGCCGCCGCTGTGGGGGTCGGGGACATATCGCCCGGGTTTGTAATTTCCGCCGCCCTTATTCTACTCCTACTGCAGGCTACAAAGATCCGGTGGCTGGTGGTTCCCGTGATCCGCCAAGGGATTCAACGTACCGGCGGTCTCAGTGTAACGCCATTTATTCTTCAGTTTTTTCTTCTAGCTGCCGCCTCCGCTCTCAAACCACCGTCAGGATCGCCGCTACGGGCCCGGCAACTGAGAAAATCTGCATCTCTGTCAATCTAGGGAAAAAGCCTTGCTCGATGCTGATTGACACAGGGTCTGCCCATTCCTTGGTACCATGGTCAACGATCAAGAGTTGTTTTCCACATGTGACTAAGAGGTCTCTTTCTGCTTGTCCTCTGAATCTTCGGGACTATCAGGGGTCCCTGATTCCAGTTATGGGTCAGGGCCGTTTTCTGGTCCAATTCAAGAAATTTTCAGGACATTTACCTCTTATTGTTGTTGATGGGCCCTTCGCGAATTTATTGGGCCTTAATTGGTTCGAATCCCTAGGTCTTTCCGTTTCAGGGGTTAATTTAGTGTCTGGGGGGAAAGCTTTTTCTGAACTGGAGTCACAATTCCCAGATGTGTTTGATAGCAATCTGGGGTGCTATAAGGGTTCCCCTATCTCGTTTGGATTAGACCCCCTGGTTCCGCCGGTAAGGATTAAACCACGCAGGGTACCTTTAGCCTTGCGTCCCAAAGTTGATGCGGAATTGGATCACCTTGTGGCTCAAGGTGTTTTGGAACCTATTGATCAATCCACGTGGGAGACCCCGATTGTAGTAGCTGTTAAGGCGGGAGGTGGAATAAGAATTTGTGGTGATTATAAGTGTACTATTAATAGGGCCCTTGCACACCATTCATACCCTGTTCCGGTGGTGCAACATCTATTACACTCGTTGGGGGAGGGTAAGGTATTTGCGAAACTTGACCTATCCCAGGCGTATCAACAACTGCCCGTGGACTCTCAGGCGGCCGACGCACAGGCTATTTCAACTCACAGAGGGGTGTTTAGGTGCAAACGTTTACAGTTTGGAGTGTCCACGGCCCCTGGAATTTTCCAAGCGCTTATGGAGCGATTATTGTATGGGATTCCTGGCACCGTTCCATACTTCGATGATGTTTTGGTCTCCGCCCAGTCTGAGGCGGATCTTCTGGATAGGGTCAAACTAGTGCTGTCCAAATTTAAGGAAGCGGGTCTGAAACTCAAAGCCCATAAATGCGTTTTCGGAGTGTCACAGGTGGAATTTTTAGGGTTTACCATTGACAAGCAAGGAATCCACCCCACCCCTGAAAAGACCAAGGCCATTTGGGAGGCCCCCACTCCGACTTCTAAGGCTGAGCTTCAAGCCTTCCTGGGGTTATTGAATTTCTACGCTGTTTTCATCCCCCATAAAGCTACATTAGCCGAGCCCCTACATAGGCTTCTTGATAGGAATAGGAAGTGGGCTTGGGGGCCCAAAGAGGCAGCTGCTTTTGGGGCCGTTAAAGAGGTTCTCACATCTAACGCTGTTCTGGCACAGTATTCCCCATACTTACCTTTGATTTTAACCTGTGATGCATCCCCGTATGGGGTGGGCGCTGTACTGAGCCACAAACTTCCGAATGGTAATGAAGTTCCACTGGCCTTCTTTTCAAGGACACTGGCCAAGGCCGAAAGGAATTTTGGCCATATTGATAGGGAGGCTCTGGCTATCATAGCCGGGGTTAAACGATTTCATGATTACTTGTATGGCCGTTTTTTTGATATTGTAACAGATCACCAGCCCCTACTGGGCCTGTTGTCTGGTGATCGCCAGAGCCCTCTTATTTTGTCGCCAAGGATGTCCAGGTGGATAGTCTTTTTGGCCAATTACTCTTACCACCTACGCTACCGGCCGGGCAGAAATATTGCTCATGCGGATGCACTGAGCCGTTGTCCCTCGCCTCGGGAACTCCTGGACCCAGCTCCAGCGTCCGCTGTATTAGCCATTACGGACCAGTTCTTAGCACTATCTGCATCCGTTGTAGCTGAGGAGACCAAACGGGATCTGTGTTTGTCCACTGTCTTACAATGGGTTTTAAGAGGGTGGCCCAGGGTCTCCCCTTCTGAAGATTATAGTCCATTTTTTCGCTGCAAGGACGAGCTGTCAGTCATACAAGGTTGTCTTCTAAGGGGTTGTCGAGTTTGTATTCCCCCACATCTACGAGAAAAGGTTCTCTCTCTCCTGCATAAAGGGCATCCAGGGGTGGTGAGAATGAAAGCTTTAGCAAGGGGGTATGTGTGGTGGCCAGGCCTCGATAAAGACGTGGAGCATAAGGTATCCCAATGTTGGCCCTGCCAAGAGCAGAGACCGTCACCACCGCAGGGGGTCCCGTTAGCCTGGGAACCGCCAGCAGGCCCTTGGACCAGAGTACATGTGGACTTGGCAGGACCCTTTATGGGTCAAATGTTTCTTGTAACAGTTGATGCATTCTCAAAATGGTTAGAAGTTAACATGTTACACTCAACCACCTCTATGTCGGTTATTCAGGTACTAAATTCCCTTTTTGCAACCCACGGTTACCCGGATTTGATAGTATCCGACAATGGGCCGCAATTTACGTCCTCTCAATTTGAGGAATTCTTAGCGGGTGCGGGTATCCGGCACGGCCTTATAGCCCCCTGGCATCCCGCGTCTAACGGGCAGGCGGAACGTATGGTCCGAACCACCAAGGATGCGCTAAAGAAAATGTCCAGGGGCACTTGGCAGGAAAAGCTTGCAGATTTTCTGTTCTCTCAGCATTCTACTCCGACAACTCCGACAAGCAAGTCCCCGGCCGAGCTTCTTATGGGTCGGAAACTGCGAATTACGTTGGATAGGCTAAACCCGAATTATGCTCATAGTCCTACTTGGCCGGACCCTGACCGCTCTTTTAGTGTTGATGCACCTGTATTTGCCCGATCGTATGATGGAGGCCCTCCCTGGGTGACAGCAAAGGTCACTGGTATTAAAGGTCCAAAGTCTTATGTAGTGGAGCTTAGTGATGGGAGAACATGGCACCGCCATGTAGATCAACTTAGACGTCGCAGTTGCCCCGATCCTCCTAGTAGCCAGGAGGAGAACGCAAGTCTTAGGGGGCAAAACATTGCTCTTCCTCTGCTTCCCCGGGAAGTGCCCCCCCCCAGTGGGTTGGATCCTGGGGAAACTAGTTTTTCTAGCCTCAACGACCGGGAAATTATCCCCGACAATCAACATCAGGCGGGAGGTGAACCCCCTCTGCGGAGATCCGAACGAGAGAGGCGTCCTCCAGTTTATTTAAGGGATTATGTACTTTCCCAAGTAAGGGGGAAGGAGTGTAATGTATTTGCCTAGATATAGCTGCTGTCTTGTAATTGGTTGTTCTGGGTGGCGGGAGGAATACTGGTTAGTCATTGGTTAAGTAATATTTGTGCCGGGTATAAATACCCTGTCAGCTGTCAAAGCCCTGTTCTTGTTATGTGTTATTTCCGACTAATAAAGACTGTTGATGTTCGCTCCGCTCCGGTCTCGACTTATTAATTTGAACCCCAAGCCCCCAAGGACACAGGACATTGTTCAGAATGTAAAGGATCTGCATTTGTGTTTTTATTTTTATAGTTATAATGTACACTGGAGACGGCATTTAATTTGTTGTACCATGTGCAATGACAATAAAGTAAACTTAAAAATTAGAAGATGTTTCACTCCTCATCCAATTTATACTGCAAGGAGTATAAATCCTTCCATTCCCCACCATCCAGTCAGAGCTGGAGAACCCTCAGAGAGGGTTCGCAACTTGGGTGTCCTCCTCGACCCACAGCTAACATTGGAACACCATCTTTCAGCTGTGGCGAGGAGGCAGTTTGCCCAGGTTCGCCTGGTGCACCAGTTGTGGCCCTATTTGGACAGAGTCATTGCTCACAGTCGCTCATGCCCTCATCACCTCGAGGTTCGACTACTGCAACGCTCTCTACATGGGGCTACCTTTGAAAAGTGTTCGGAAACTTCAGATCGTGCAGAATGCGGCCGCGAGAGCTCTCGCGGGGCTCCCTAGATTCGCCCACGTTTCTACAACACTCCGTGGCCTGCACTGGCTGCCGATCGGTTTCCGGCCACAATTCAAAGTGTTGGTAATAACCTTTAAAGCCCTTCGTGGCATTGGACCAGAATACCTCTGGAACTGCCTTCTACCGCACGAATCCCAGCGGCCAATAAGGTCCCACAGAGTTGGCCTTCTCCGGGTCCCATCGACCAAACAATGTCGTTTGGTGGGCCCCAGGGGAAGAGCCTTCTCTGTGGCGGCCCCAGCCCTCTGGAATCAACTTCCCCTGGAGATTAGAACGGCCCCCACCCTCCTTGTCTTTCGCAAGTTACTCAAGACCCACCTATATCGCCAGGCATGGGGGAACTAAGACATCTCCCCCAGGCTTTCTTATATTTTATGTTTGGTATGTATGTGTTGTATGGTTTTTAAATTGTTGGGGGTTTTTAATGTAATTTTATTATTAGATTTGTTCCATTGTTATACTGTTTTTATTATTGTTGTGAGCCGCCCCAAGTCTTCGGAGAGGGGCGGCATACAAATCTAATAGATTGAATTGAATTGAATTCTTGGGTGAGACGCAAAACATCTTCAACGAAACACTAGAAAGTCCAGTTTGCCTCTTGAAAAAGCACGTTTGGATTCAGCTTTTCAATGGTGTCTCCCATCCTCATCTTTTCTCCTTTTTTCCCCTTATAGCTGCTACCTGTCTGAGGAAGGGGAATGGCTAGTGAACCAATTGGGCCTCACAGTCGAAAGAGCAGAAGATGGGTCGATACCCATGCAAGACGTGTGGCGGTTACAAAGAGAAGCAAAGAAACAGTAAGGAACAACAGAGGCCAAACTTTACTGTTGTTTTTCCTTCTCGTGCAAAAAACCAAAACCTGGGATGTTGGTACTAAAACGAACCGACGTTCTATGTTAAAATCATCTAAACTCCACCCTGCAAACTTCTGCCAGGAATTGCTTGCTTTGCTAAATTCTTCAGCATTTCAGAATTCTTTGCGTGTTGCCCCCAAATGTTTGGTAATTGCAACTTTCCTGACTTCGGAAATTCCTCAAACTTTAGTGAAATTTTATTTATTTATTTATTTATTTTGTCCAATACACAATGAGGGTTTTAGTGGGTATATATCTATATACACATAGTAAAATACATGATGGTTATAGAGGATATACTCATAGTAAAATATATTTAAGAGATAATAGAAAAGAAGATATAGTAATAGAACATATCAATGAAAGAGTAGAAGAAGAGATATAGGAATAGAAGAAAGGTATAGGAGATATAGGAGAGCAATAGGACAGGGGACGGAAGGCACTCTAGTGCACTTGTACTCGCCCTTACTAACCTCTTAGGAATCTGGATAAGTCAACCGTATATAATCTAAGGGTAAAGTGTCGGGGGTTTGGGGATGACACTATGAAGTCCGGTAATGAGTTCCACACATGTTCTTAAAGCTTATCTTTGTCAGCCAAAAGGTTCAGAAATTTGAAAAAGAACTTTTTGTTATTGTCACTTTAAACGGAAGCTGAAATGCTACACAGCTAATATCTGGGTCTTGTATGGTTGCAGTATCAGTTTCTAATTCTTTGCTCTCTCTGTGGGTGTGTGGGTGTTAGTACTGTGTGTATAACTAGTTGGGTTTTACAATATATAAGTACTGCTTTAAGAGCTGGTATTGCAATCAGTTATAAGAGAGAGTCAGCAGCGTCTCTTTCCTGGAGCCTAAAGCTTTGAGACTCTCCCCAATATCTCTCTGCTGGTTTGTCTATATGACTATTCCACTGTAATACATATGCAGACCAACATTAGAATATACAATATAATATTTACTACACACAGTAGTCAAGGATTATGTATTCTAATGTTGGTCTGTATATGTATTGAGTAAGGCTTGCATTGTATATGTATTGAGAATATTGATTGCTGTGAAACGACTAGGAATGTTACCATGATATTTTAATAATGTAAATATTATTTATACAGTTTGTTTGTTGTTTGTTTATTTATTTATTAAAAAGTAACTAAAAACTCCTTATTTAAAAAGCAAGACATACACACAAACATACCCTGCATAAACTATATAGGCCTGGGGGAGATGTTTCAATTCCCCCATGCCTGACGGCAGAGGTGGGTTTTAAGGAGTTTACGAAAGGCAAGGAGGGTGGGGGCAATCCTAATCTCTGGGGGGAGCTGGTTCCAGAGGGTCGGGGCCGCCACAGAGAAGGCTGTTCCCCTGGGTCTCGCCAGATGACATTGTTTAGTCAACGGGACCCGGAGAAGGCCAACTCTGTGGGACCTAATCGGCCTCTGGGATTCGTGCGGCAGAAGGTGGCCCTGGATATATTCTGGTCCGATGCCATATAGGGCTTTATAGGTCATAACCAACACTTTGAATTGTGACCGGAACCTGATCGGCAAGCAATGCAGACTGCGGAGTGTTGGTGTAACATGGGCATACCTGGGAAGCCCATGATTGCTCTTGCAGCTGCATTCTGCTTGATCTGAAGTTTCTGAACACTTTTCAAAGGTAGCCCCATGTAAGAGCGTTACAGTATGTCGTCTGGTTTTTTGAAGTACTGCTCATATCTCTGGAATACTAGCTGGCTATCTGCTACCTCCACGTTTCCTCTGTGCCGGGGTAGCACAGCTTACTCCTCATTCACCTAACAGTGTGTGTGTTTGTGTGTGTCCCCTGCTGCAGTGCAAGCCTTCCTTCTTGTATTTTAACGATCACTACCCAAAACTGTAGGTTCAGATTTTCTCTTGTTCTCTGGAGTTCAGCAGTGATGCGCTTCATATTCTAGATCTCGTAGGAAGAAGTGGGACGTGGTGCGCCGGCGAGTGTGGGCCAGGGGCACGGAGTCTGAGATGTTCAACAAACTGGAAAGCATCGCCATGTCAGAAGCCCCCAGCACCCCAGTGTTAGGCTGCCGAATTTCTAGAGCATTGGAGCCAGCAGCTGTTGGGGGCGAGGTGAGAGAGAGATCCCTCTAGTCTCCACTACAGCTAGTCCTCAATTTACGACCGCAATTGAGCGCAAACTTTATATGTTGCTAAGCGAGAAATGTCACGACTTTTATGGCCGGTTCTGTTAATGTATGAGCAGAGTAACCCTTGTTTACCAAGGTTGTGTACACACAGAAACGTTTAGATTGAGATTAGTTGTGAATAGCTGCTCAGCCACACAGATATACTAACTTGAATTAAAGTTTACTTTGAGAAATAGTTTCCCCATTGACATTGTTTGTCAAAAGGCCGTAAAGGGAGAAAACATGTGATCCCAGGCTGCTTGTAACTGTCATAAATACGAGATAGTTGTCAAACATCTGAATGTATACATTGTGACCCTAGGGATGCCAAAATGGTCATAAGTGTGGAAAACATTCATAACTCACTTTTTCCCCCAGTGCAGTTGTAACTTCAGTCACTAAGTGAACCGTTGTAAGTTGAAGACTATCTGTCATTGGTTGTTTATTGTTTTTTTTTTTATTATTATTATTATTATTATTATTATTATTATTATTATTATTATGTCAATACAACACAGCAAACGAGATCACTATGCTGAATTTCATATTTCATCACCAGTCAGGCGCTTCCCAAGCGAATTATGTTTGCCGATCCCAGTAAAGCGGCCTTTCGCAATTGACAGATGGAGATTTTGTCAATTCCGATGGTTTTCAAATGTCCGCTGAGATCCTTTGCCACTGCGCCCAGCGTGCCAAGTACCACTGGGACCACTTTCACTGGCTTATGCCAGAGTTGTTGCAGCTCAATTTTTACATCTTCGTATTTCACTAATTTCTCTAGCTGCTTCTCCTCAATTCTGCTGTCCCCTGGGATTGCGATGTCGATGATCCATACTTTCTTTTTCTCCACAATCAGGATGTCTGGTGTGTTATGCTTCAGAATTCGGTCAGTCTGAAGTTGGACGTCCCACAGTAGTTTTGCTTGCTCGTTTTTGACCACTTTTTCAGGATTATTATTATTATTATTGCTATTATTATTATTTGAGGAGCAAAAGTAGTGACTTGGCTGTAACTGGAGATGTTGTCCTAACCACCTTTGTTCTGAAGCTTGATTTAGACCTGTCTGCAATTGCATGTAGACATCAACGCATCATAGCTGCAAAGGAGTGGATGGGTAAATGCACCCTATTTTTGGAATATAAGACGCACCTTTATCCCCCCTAGCAGGGTGGAAATGTTGGTATGTCTTATACACTGAATACAGCCATTTTTGGCCTCCAGAAACACCGCATCCCATTTTTGCAAAAAATGGGCCTGTTTTTTTGCAAAAATTGAGTGTAGAGAGTTTGGGAGGCCTGCAGAATGCTCCTGGGGGCTGGGGGAAGGCGAAAACACTGTTTTTACAGAAAAACAGCCTCTTTTTTTGCAAAAACAGGTGTTTTTGCCTCTCCTCCCCCAGCCCCTAGGAGCACTCTGCAGGCCTCCCAAACTCCCCATTTTTGCAAAACCCAGGTGAAAAACGTGTCCAATTTTGCAAAAAAGGTGTGCAGAAGGTTTGGGAGTCTTGCAGAGGGTTCCCGGTGAGGAAAAACACCTTTTTTTCCTTACTTACCTGTTTGAAATCTTGGTGCATTTTATAGTCCGAAAAATACAGGTTACAGAAAGGCTGATGCGTAGACCTCCCAATTTTCAACTGCACCATTACCGGGAACAATCATGATCCAGATTGAAAAAGTCTTACAGTATCTGATTTTTCCCCCACTTTCTAGTTTGTGACCAGCAGAATAAATTGGGTGGTTCAGAGTTCAGCTGTGGATTATCTGCACCTGATGCTGGTATCGATGAAATGGCTCTTTGATGTATTTGACATTGATGGACGCTTTTGCATCAGCATCCATGATGAAGTGCGCTACTTGGTCAAAAGTGAGGACCGCTATCGGGCAGCGCTTGCCCTGCAGATCACAAACCTCCTAACACGGTAAGCATCGGTCTTGTAGTTTGGCAAGCTCATACTGTATTGGCGATGTTTCCTAAATCTGGTGCCTCCCAGGAGTTTGGGAGGGTTTGCAAGCTCAGATGTTTTATGCTAGGTAGGGATTTTGGAAACTGTTCCTTTTGACCCTGGAGAATGCCAATAAGGTTGGAGAAGATGGTTCATTCAACAGGTGGGAATTGTGCAGCATGGCTAGAAATTTTCTTAAGACAAATAGGAATTTATTGACAAAAATATTCAGTTTATAAAGAAGTTGAGTCGTGGAAAATATTGGAAATAAAGCCTCTGAGACCCTATAATTTAGTAGCTGCATATTAACCACAAATCATTACTGTGACAGATGACAGTTTAGAAATTTGATAATCTAATCCCAGTTATCTGAAAGATTACTGTATTTTTTGGGAATAAAAACCGCACCGGAGTATAAGATGCATCTTAGGTTTGAGGAAGAAAATAAGGGGGGAAAATCTGCCTACCAGGTATTCATCTGGCTAGCATGCTTAGTCTGGTCAGCTTCAGCACTTTATTTTATCTCCTGGTTAGGGCTTTACAAAAACTTTATTCTGAGAGAGCTTGCAAGCTGGTAAGAGCTGGGAACATTGTTAGCACCTGGTTAGGGCTGGAAATAAACTTATTCGGAGCAAGTTAGAGCAATGGAAAAACCCTGCAAAGACTTAGAGCTTGGAAAACATTCTTTGCAGAGAGAAACAATGAAAGAGCCTGCAAAGTAAGAGCTGAGATTATTAGCAGCTAGTTAGGGCTGAGGGGGAAACAAAAACCCTACATTCAGAGTGTAAGTCACACCCAAATTATCAGCCTTTTCTACCGAGGAAAAGGGTGCACCTTATACTCTGAAAAATACAATAAGCTGTGATGGTGAATTTATGACACGCATGGCACGGATCATAGATATGAACCAGTTGCCAAGCATCTGAATTTTGATCACACAATATTGGAGATGTTGCAAAGGTCGTACCTCTGAAAAATGGTCCGAAGTCCCTTTTTTTCAGGGCTGTTGTAACTTTGAATGGTCACCGAATGAACTATTAAAAATCTTGGGCTACCTGTATTTACAAATCCCAGAGAATCTAACCTGTCGAGAACCGGGATGGAGATTTTACCTGTCCTTCTTTGAGGTACTTACATGGGATTACAATTATTGAAAAAGCCTCAAAGACTGAGTTTGGACATAATTTTCAACCACAGATTCAAACACTACATAGAATGTTGCCAACTAATATATCAGGGTACCAAAAAAACCCCCAACAACTTGCTTATTGATTTGGAATAAAGTATTATAAGGTAAAAAGAAATGCAGTGGCTAAGCTGCTGAGCTTGTTGATCAGAAAGGTCGGCAGTTTGGTGGTTCGAATCCCTAGTATCACATAGCTTTCGTTTTTAGTTAGCTGATTTTTTTTTTCTCTAAAGGAAAATTCCCAGAGGTGTATGATGGAAATAGGGTGTGTTGTAGTGTGCCTTTGAAGCAATTTATTTTCTAACTGATCAGAGGATCTACTCCAAAGGAAGAAGGGATTCCCACTTCTAAATGCAGCATTCTTTTTTTTTTAGGTGTATGTTTGCCTATAAACTCGGTCTTCAGGATCTACCTCAGTCGGTGGCCTTTTTCAGCGCCGTAGATATCGATCATTGTTTAAGGAAAGAGGCGACGATGGATTGTGTCACCCCATCCAACCCAGGAGGACTGGAACAAAGCTACAACATTCCCCAAGGTGCGTATTAGATCGCGGAGGTCTTCTAATCCAACTCTGCTTAGGCAGGAAACCCTACTCTACTTCAGACAGGTGGTTATCCAGCATCTTAAAAACTTCCAGTGTTGGAGCATTTACAAATTCTCGATGGAAATTGTTCCACAGATTGTCAGGAATTTTCTCCCTAGTTCTAAGTTACTTCTCTCCTTGATTAGTTTCTTATCCATTGCTTCTTGTCCTGTTCTTGTCAGATGCTTTGGAGAATAGCTTTACTCACTCTTTTTATGGCAGCTCCTGAGATATTGGAAGACTGCTATCATGTCTCCCCTAGTCCTTCTTTTCATTAGACTAGACATACGCAGTTCCTGTAGCCATTCTTCATATGTTTTAGCCTCCAGTCCCCTAACCATCTTTGTTGCTCTCTGCACTCTTTTTAGAGTCCTTTTTACATTTTACATCGTGGTGACCAAAACCGAATGCAGTACAGTGTTCCCTCGATTTCCGCGGGGGATGCGTTCCGAGACTGCCCGCGAAAGTTGTATTTCCGCGAAGTAGAGATGCGGAAGTAAATACACTATTTTTGGCTATGAAAAGTATCCCAAGCCTTCCCTTAACACTTTAAACCCCTAAATTACAATTTCCCATTCCCCTAGCAACCATTTAGATTATTGCTCACCATGTTTATTTATTAAAGTTTATTTTTTTAAATGTTTTTTAAAGGCAGACCAAAGTTTGGCAATGACATATGACGTCGTCGGGCAGGAAAAACCGTGGTATAGGGGGGGGAAACCGCAAAGTATTTTTAAATTAATATTTTTGAAAAACCGTGGTATAGACATTCCGCGAAGTTTGAACCCGCGAAAATCGAGGGAACACTGTATTCCAAGTGTGGCCTTACCAAGGCCTTATAAAGTGGTATTAACATTTCACGTGATTTTGATTCTATCCCTGTCCTTATGCAGCTTAGAACTGTTTTGGCTTTTTTTGGCCGCTACAGCTTGTTGCTTTTCAAATTCACACTTGACAAAAATTCTATCTTTCAGTTGCTGGATATAATGAGAGATTGTAAGCCTTTCTCAGTCTGAAAATCAGCTTTGTGTAAAGTTTCTGTCATCCTCAGGACGTTTGGCTCCTACTTTGCCCAGGAGTATCCTTAAGGAAAAACCCCAAACGCATGCATGAATTTTCATGTTTCCTGCAACAGGGAGAGAAAATAGGAACGGAGGATAGTATCTTCCCTTACATTCAGGGAACTGTTATACGTGGCTATGTAGAAATGAAAGGCCTGAATATCCGTGTAACAGGGTATAAACATTTTATTTTATTTTTTCCAGAGAAAAATAACTTACTTTTTCAGTAGTAAAGCAGCCTATTCCAATAATTGAAGGAATATACAAATATCAGAGCTATCTGAAATTGCTTTTCCATGTTAATGTGCATTTTTAAAAGTATATAGTTGTTTATCTTCAGAAAAAGTTAACAATTGCTGTACCAAATGTGACAGCTTAAGAAACCAACACATTATACATTTTATTAAATCGTAAAGAGGAATATTTTGCTAAAGTAAGAAAGTTCAATTAGACCCCAACTCTGGCATATTGTCTAAATACATTCATAGTATCTGTAATTCCTGACCAAAATAAGGAGAACTTGAATTAAATGTTTTAATCTGCTTGTTCTTTCCTGCTTTAAATAAATCCCTGCCTGGGCCAAGATGTATTTAGGAGCAAAAAAAACTCAGAACATGAATCTTTAAAATTAAGTTTTAACTTTTGAACATTTTAATATACACAGAAATAATTCTTTGACACTTTGCTGTTGTTAATTTATTGCAGGGGAAGCTCTGGATATATACAAAATTATTAAAATAACAAAAGGTTCCTTGGAAAAAGGAAAATGAAATTCCAATTTAGAAGCTAACCAGATACATTGCCTCCCAGTGGGATCTTCCTAAAGAGAACCTCTTGTTCGTGGATATCTGCTTCCTCTTCTCACTCCAAGTCAAAAGGAGAACACGCATCTCTGTGGTTTCCAAGGCCAACGTAGTGGATTAGAGACCCAAAAAGAAAAGTTACAAACTTAATGTGCCTTACAGGGAGAGCCCATGGACAAGTCATCAGCAGGTTGCTGATACTGCAAGCATTGAAGGTTTTATGGGCAAAGGATATGGTGAAGAAACACTTTTCCAATATACTGCAGATTGCTTGAGAAAAATGGCCATCTTGTGGATGTTAAAACGGTGCAAAGCCAGCAATTTGAGAAGAAATGGGGCAGCTCTCATTTTTTTCGTCTTTTTTTCTTGGGTTCTTTGCTGGTGTTTGACTGGACAGACGCAATGCTCTGGAAGAAATAAAAACAGGGTGCATTGGGGAACCCAGAACAGTCGCCAAACAAATGACTGAAACAGTGCAAGCTGTACAATTCGCTAGTTGGCCAAACGAGTTACATCTCTTGTATAAATCTCCCAAACATTTTGGCTTTGTTAAGATATGTTTCAAGGGAAGAAACAGAAGAGAACAATGATTAAGGATACAGAGCCTGCAATGGAATGTTTTGGAATTCTCCTTTATTTTATTTTATTTTATTTAAATTAAGTCCTCGTGAAAGCAAGTAAATGTTGAGTCTTTATTTCTGCTCCCAAACTGTAGCAGTGTGGAATTGACCCTTTACTTTTGAACAGGATTAGAATGGTTGCCATGGTTCACTAATGGTTTGCTTTTAAAACAAGCCGCAGAACATTATACCATATTTTTCGGTGTATAAGACACATTGGGGTATAAGACACCCTTAGTTTTGGGGGAGGGAAAATAATCTGCCTATCAGGTATTCACCTGGCTAGTCTGTGGTCTGGTCAGCTTCAGCACATTAGTTTGCTTGCTTTTTATCCCCTGGTTGGGGATAAAAAACAGTTTCTAAAACACTTCTCTCTCTCTCTCTCTTCAGGAAGAGAAACAATGGGATAATCAGGCAAAGGGACGATCCCTTCGCTAGCAAAGCACAGGATTGCTTCACTGTTAGCATCTTGTTAGGGCTGAAAAAAGACCCAAGGCACCACATGGTCACCTTTCCTGCAAACTGACCTCATCTTGGTCACCCTTGCCCTCCGCATCCTGTTCCTGTAGGGCATTTTCTACGGTAGATACATTGATTCGGAAGTCCCGGGAAGCACTTAGTTTCATGTATTGCATTAGGTTGACCTGGAAGAGCCAGAAGTCGGTCAATTATTTTACATAATATTTACACCAGCCATTCAAAGCATTGAAAAAAGACATTGCAGTCAAATTTACTACTTCAGTTATGCGAGTTATGGTTGCTGTAAGTGTATATAGATCAAGTTTGATTTAAGCAAATGTTTGCATATCAACAAAACACACACTGTTGGAATTTGGTTTATGAGACAAATAAGTTAATATTTTACTAGAGGGCGAATACAAGATCCTTCTCAATCACTCTGAATTCTAACAGACCTAAAACTTACCAGATACTATTTGGAAGTGAAAGGTCAAGAGCTGAAATTGCTGATGGAAATGGAAAAATAATTAAAATTTTGAACTTGGAAGCAGGGCTAATTTATCATAAAGTGCATAGGCTTCAGAATGCTACCTTTTATCACAATTGCCAATATAGAAACAGAAGATTGACGGCAGAAAAAGACCTCATGGTCCATCTAGTTTGCCCTTACACTATTTCCTGTATTTTATCTCAGGATGAATATATGTTTATCCCAGGCATGTTTCAATTCAGTTACTCTGGATTTACCAACCACGTCTGCTGGAAGTTTGTTCCAAGCATCTACTACTCTTTCAGTAAAATAATATCAGAAGAGTTGCTTCTGATCTTTCCCCCAACTAACCTCAGATTTGCCCACTTGTTCTTGAGTTCATTTTCCTATTAAAAACACTTCCCTCCTGAACCTTATTTAACCCTTTGCAGCTGGCTGAAGCATAGACACCAGAGGGTTGTTGTGAATGGCGAGTATTCTGAGCAGAGTCAGGTTACAAGCGGTGTGCCACAAGGGTCTGTTCTGGGTCCTATTCTTTTTAATATGTTTGTGAGTGACATAGGGGAAGGTCTGGTAGGGAAGGTTTGCCTATTTGCCGATGACTCTAAAGTGTGCAATAGGGTTGATATTCCTGGAGGCGTCGGCAATATGGTAAATGATTTAGCTTTACTAGATAAATGGTCAAAGCAATGGAAACTGCAGTTTAATGTTTCCAAATGTAAAATAATGCACTTGGGGAAAAGGAATCCTCAATCTGACTATTGTATTGGCAGTTCTGTGTTAGCAAATACTTCAAAAGAAAAGGATTTAGGCGTAGTGATTTCTGACAGTCTCAAAATGGGTGAACAGTGCAGTCAGGCAGTAGGGAAAGCAAGTAGGATGCTTGGCTGCATAGCTAGAGGTATAACAAGCAGGAAGAGGGAGATTATGATCCCGCTATATAGAATGCTGGTGAGACCACATTTGGAATACTGTGTTCAGTTCTGGAGACCTCACCTACAAAAAGATATTGACAAAATTGAACGGGTCCAAAGACGGGCTACAAGAATGGTGGAAGGTCTTAAGTATAAAACGTATCAGGAAAGACTTAATGAACTCAATCTGTATAGTCTGGAGGACAGAAGGAAAAGGGGGGACATGATCGAAACATTTAAATATATTAAAGGGTTAAATAAGGTCCAGGAGGGAAGTGTTTTTAATAGGAAAGTGAACACAAGAACAAGGGGACACAATCTGAGGTTAGTTGGGGGAAAGATCAAAAGCAACATGAGAAAATATTATTTTACTGAAAGAGTAGTAGATCCTTGGAACAAACTTCCAGCAGACGTGGTAGATAAATCCACAGTAACTGAATTTAAACATGCCTGGGATAAACATATATCCATCCTAAGATAAAATACAGAAAATAGTATAAGGGCAGACTAGATGGACCATGGGGTCTTTTTCTGCCGTCAGACTTCTATGTTTCTATGTTTCTATGTTAACATATTTAAATGTTTCGATCATGTCCCCCGTTTCCCTTCTGTCCTCCAGACTATACAGATGGAGTTCATGAAGTTTTTCCTGATAAGTTTTACGAGTAAGACCTTCCACCATTTTTGTAGCCCGTCTTTGGACCTGTTCAATTTTATCAATATCAGTTCTATAAAAAGGAATATCTACATTTGTAGAACTAAACCTTACCTTTGACTTTTTAGAGAGACGGATGAGAAAATTCTCATATTGTTCTATGGCAAAAACCAAGTTTGGAATTGGTTTAGTCTCCCGCAACACTTTAGCCTATGAATTTCAAGAAAATCAGCAATTAGTAGAAGATAACATATTATTGTTTAGGATTTTATTTGTTTATATAAACACCCATCTCCTAAGAAGTTGTCACCAGACAGCATCCAACAAAGAATTTTCATGGGCCAGATGTTATCAAAAGTAAAACAAATTAAAGAACTACCATATTCTGATATCAAAATAGAGCAGATGTTATTCTGAACATTAAATAGTTAGGCAAGTTTTAGTAACAAAGGATTTTTGAAGCAACAAAGTAGCATACTGTTGGTTACATTAGTTCCACATTGTTTCACATGGGGAATTTTTAAATATTTTAAAATCCATTATCACCATCGCTCGAATGAATCAAATCTTCACACAGGCATCTTATGTCATGAGAATCTCTCTGCTGACCGAAATACATTGATAATCTTCTGTCCAAGCATCAACCGTGTTAAGTCCACCCCATTTTCTCTTTCATTTATTGTGCACCAATTGTTTCTGCTTGTATGAATAGCTCATTTTCCTATATGTTGCTGCAGTTTTAGAATGCAAAAATAATATGTCTGGGAACTTCTTGTGATTCCGTCTGAGGCCCCTCAGGGAACAGCTGATCCTCTGCCGGCTTCCTGCTCAGAGGGGGAGGATGAGGAACAGGAGGTTCAGGCAGACGGGGAGGAGGAATCTCAGGCTGAGGGAGAGGGAGGACAGCCAGAGTCCCCCGAGGGGGAGCTCTCCCCAGCAAGCAGCCTGGATTCCTTAGATGAAAATGCACAAGCAATCATAGATCTCCGGCAGAGAAGAGCAACACAACGAAGGGGACAATTAGCCAGGTACTTTCAGCACTAAAGAGGCAACAGCTGGGTTTGGGTGTGGTGCTCTCCGGAAAGGCTGAAAAGGCAGACCCACCCTTCCTGGCTTGTGGAGTATTATCTTTGGGAGTCCTGGGACCTGGCTGTGATCTTTGGCGTCTTGGAATTCTGGTTTGTGACTTTGAATACTGAAACCTTGGGGGGAAAAGGTGTGGGTCTTATTCTCTACAGTGGTGGGTGTGCCAGCAAGAAGTCTGCTGTATTGTCTGGCCGTCAGGACTCTGCTGTGAAGTCTCATAGCCTGCCTGTTGGGAAGAACAGGTTTTTCTCTGTGTTTATTTTTCAAACTATAAAGTGCCTTTGTTTTTACCAGCGTGTCTGGCTGTTTTTTCCAGTTGGTGTTGAAGTCTGGGGGCACCCAGACAGAACAGGAACTACTGTAGGACAATGGTTTAAATCCACTCCTCTTAAGATTTACATGTAAGAAAATACAGTATTGAAGATCAGCTTTTAGTTCAGCATGGCTTGAAAGAACTACCATGTTTTCCCGAAAATATGACCCTGCCTTTTTTTTTTTGGAAGCCTGAAATAAGTGCTTGCCCATATTGCCATGCATTCAAAAACCCGATTGGGCTTATTATCAGGGGATGTCTTATTTGGGGGGAAGCAGGGTACATAAATATGAAAAATTAACCATGCTTACCATAACAGCAGATTCTTCTCCTTTTTTGTCTTTTTTCTTTTTTTCGATTGCAACGGTCAAGGTTTCACGTTGGCTGTTCTGTAGGAAACAAAAATTACATTAGGACATTGGGTCCGGTGGGAATAGAGCAGCTGGGTCCATTTATCTACAACAGGGGTGTCAAACTCGATTTCATTGAGGGCCGCATCAGGGTTGTATTTGACCTCTGGGTGGGTGTGTGGCCAGGGTTGGGCGGCTTAACATCCCTCCTTGTCTGGGGCGCCTATGGTGGCCCAAGTGCTCTGCCAGTGAAAATAAGGTCCTGAGCTGTTTTTGGCTGGGATGGCATCCTGCAACCCACACGTGGCCCTCACAAGCTTGGTTTACATCGGCAGACCACTGGCCCACACCACGGGCCAGTCCGTTGTTTCCAGGCCAGATCTAAGCACCCCGCGCCCCGAATCCAGCTCACAGGCCTTGAGTTTGACATTCTTGGTCTGGAGGCTTCAATTGGTTAATTGCTGGCATCATTTACCAATGTGTTTTCCCGACTCTGAGAACTGCAGCCTCACACTGTCATTCCAATGACTTTTGCCCCAGCTTTAGAGAAATTCTGGACCCTCTTTCTTAGCATCCTCGAATTCAAGACCTTTCTGCCTTTCTACATTCATATACCGGTAGTTCTATGGCTGCACAGAACAAAGTAGAATTCTGTCTGCCAGCAACATCTAATATAGTGATATATTAGTATAGTATATAATATAGTGACACCTTCTTTACTTTTTATTTTTTATTTAATTAATGTGTTGTAGTGTTCTCTACTTTCTATCCAATTAAGACACTAACTACTTATTGTGATCGAGGTTCAATGCAAAAACTATGTATTTGTACATAAAGACACATACATATTGTGGTCTTGTTCTTTCTTCAATAAAGAAAAAAAGAAAAGAAAAATAATATAGTGATGGTGAACCAATAGCACTTGTGCCATAGGTGGCTGACGGAACCGTATCGGAGGGTACGCGAGGCGTTGCCCTGTGTCAGCTCCAGCATCCATGCGCCTGCTGGCCAGCTGATGTTCGGCCTTCTTTCCAGCTGTTTTCACTCTCCAGGAGGCTGCCCTGAAGCCTGGGGACAACAAAAAACAGCCCCAATCGAGGTTTTTCACTGTCCCCAAGCTTCAGAAGTCTAGAGTCTTCAGTGAGGCATGCTCAGGGGGCGTATCGGGGGTTTCTGCACATGAATGGGGAGAGGACATGGGTATGCGCATGTACGGGCATGTACAGGCACACGCACCCTTTTGGCACGCAAGCTGATCTAATAGAAAGTCGATCCTCAGATTTTGATATTAGAACATCCACAGATGTACAGTGGTACCTCTACTTACGAACTTAATTCGTTCCATGACCAGGTTCTTAAGTAGAAAAGTTTGTAAGAAGCAATTTTTCCCATAGGAATTAATGTAAAAGTAAATAATGCGTGCAATTGGAGAAACCACAGGGAGGGTGGAAGAATCTTCCTCCCAGGAGATTCCTAGAGAGGCCCCACGGAGGTTTCGCCCCGCCTTTTCCGGCCCTGTTTCCTCCCAGGAGATTGCTAGAGAGGCCCCACAGAGGCTTCTCCCTGCCTTTTCCGGTTACAGTTTCGGAGGCTCAGGTTTGTAAGTGGAAAATGGTTCTTGAGAAGAGGCAAAGAAAATCTTGAACACCCGGTTCTTATCTAGAAAAGTTCGTAAGTAGAGGCGTTCTTAGGTAGAGGTACCACTGTATTTGGATTGCCACCAGCTTCCCATTCCTACCAGGCGATGCTGAAATTCAAATCCAATTTGATTCAATGAAGTTGCTGTGTTTTACGCTCCCAGCACTTCTCTTTGTAAGTTATTAGTAGTAGAAATAAAACATGGAGCCCTTTGTCTCACCTGGACGTATGTGATGAAGGCATAGCATTGGGGAGTCATGTGGGAACCCGACAGTCTAACCTATAGAAACAAAGGGGTGAAAGTTTTCCTGAGAGTTTTCTTCTATGACCTCCACAGAATCTCCATTTCTACCTGGCCCGATATTTATAATGTCCCTAACAATGATAGGCATCGTGCACAGTGAGCAATACTCACCAGTTTCTCAAATCGTCCCGGAATCCCTCCAGTTGTGTTTCGACACACTTGGAGATACTAGGGAAAGAATGCAAGAGGATATTGGTTATGACCTATAAAGCCCTACATGGCATCGGACCAGAATATCTCCGAGACTGCCTCCTGCCGCACGAATCCCAGTGGCCGATTAGGTCCCACAGAGTTGACCTTCTCCGGGTCCCGTCGACCAAACAATGTCGACTGGCGAGACCCAGGGGAAGAGCCTTCTCTGTGGCGGCCCCGGCCCTCTGGAATCAACTCCCTCCAGAGATTCGAATAGCCCCCACCCTCCTCGCTTTCCGTAAAATGCTGAAGACCCACTTTTGTCGCCAGGCGTGGGGATAATTACCATCTTTCCCCCTTTTTATTATATTTTTGGCCTTACTGCATGATAGATTAGGTTGAATGTGTGTGGCTGCATAGTTAGGGGTTTTATTATGTTATTAATGTCTTTTTAAATGAATTTATTTTTTTATTATTAGATTTGTAATGTATTGTATTACTGCTATGCTGTGAGCCGCCCCGGGTCTTCAGACAGGGGCGGCATACAAATCTAATAAACTATAAAATCTAATTAACTATGTTTCTGAGGGATAGGACTGTCTAATACTCTGTGAAAAACGATCTATAAACCTGGCTTAGGGAAGGGAACAGTGGAGCAGTAAGGGGAGAAGAGGTTACCCAGAAAAAGGACAAAGTGAGAAAGAAACTCAGAATTACGTTGCCTTTATTTTGCTTGATATAAGATGGGATAGAGCAGTGTTTCCCAACCTTGGCAACTTGAATATACAGTGATACCTCATCTTACAAACGCCCCGTCATACAAACTTTTCGAGATACAAACCCAGGGCTTAAGATTTTTTTGCCTCTTCTTACAAACTATTTTCACCTTACAAACCCACCGCCGCCACTGGGATGCCCCGCCTCCGGACTTCCATTGCCAGCGAAGCACCCATTTTTGTGCTGCTGGGATTCCCCTGAGGCTCCCCTCCATGGGAAACCCCACCTCTGGACTTCCGTGTTTTAGTGATGCTGCAGGAGAATGCAGGGGAATCCCAGCCTCGCAAAAACGAGCGCTTCGCTGGCAACGGAAGTCCAGAGGTGGGGTTTCCCAGCGAAGGGAGCATCAGTGAAATCACAGCATCGCAAAAACACAGAGGTCCGGAGGTGGGGTTTTGAGGACTTCAGTGTTTTTGCGATGCTGAAATTCCACTGATGCTCCCTTCGCTGGGAAACCCCACCTCCGGACTTCCATTGCCAGCGAAGCACTTGTTTTTGCGATGCTGGGATTCCCCTGCTGGGATTCCCCTGCAGCATTGCAAAAACACAGAAGTCCGGAGGTGGGGTTTCCCATGGAGGGGAGCCCCAGGGGAATCCCAGCAGTGCAAAAACGGGCACTTCGGCTGGCAAAAGGGGTGAATTTTGGGCTTGCACGCATTAATCGCTTTTCCATTGATTCCTATGGGAAACATTGTTTCGTCTTACAAACTTTTCACCTTAAGAACCTCGTCCCAGAACCAATTAAGTTTGTAAGCCAAGCAAATGCTGGCTGGGGAATTCTGGGAGTTGAAGTCCAGATATCTTCAAGTTGCCAACAACTTGAGGGATAGAAAGAAACTCTGACTGGGCTTTCAAGATTGAGGTCAACGCTTTGAGGTAGGCAAGGCCAAGACATCGCATAGGAGATCAAGAATAATTTTTATTATTGCAGATGGAGTAATGGAATCTTGCCCCTTTCCACAGGTAAGGAATATAGTTTCTCACTGCCCAATTCAAATCAGGAATGATTTATATACCGTATTTTTCAGACACACCTTATTTTGGGAAGGAAAATTGGAGGGGGGGAATCTGCCTACTAGCATCAATCTAGCATCCTTGATCTGGTCAACTTCAGCGCATTATATTATCCCCTGGTTAGAACTTAAAAAAACCTTATTCGGAGAGAGTAGCAATGAAAGAGCCTGCAAAGTGGTAAGAGCTGAGAAGATCGTTAACACCTTGTTAAAACGCAGACCACACGTTTCCTGAATAGTTTTTAGAAGGGCAGCCTAGAAATCCAAATAAATAAATAAAGGGTCTGTTCTGGGTCCTATTCTTTCTAATATGTTTGTGAGTGACATAGGGGAAGGTTTGGTAGGGAAGGTTTGCCTATTTGCCGATGACTCTAAAGTGTGCAATAGGGTTGATATTCCTGGAGGCGTCTGTAATATGGTAAATGATTTAGCTTTACTAGATAAATGGTCAAAGCAATGGAAACTGCAGTTTAATGTTTCCAAATGTAAAATAATGCACTTGGGGAAAGGGAATCCTCAATCTGAGTATTGTATTGGCAGTTCTGTGTTAGCAAAAACTTCAGAAGAAAAGGATTTAGGGGTAGTGATTTCTGACAGTCTCAAAATGGTGTGAACAGTACAGTCAGGCGGTAGGGAAAGCAGGTAGGATGCTTGGCTGCATAGCTAGAGGTATAACAAGCAGGAAGAGGAAGATTATGATCCCGCTATATAGAGTGCTGGTGAGACCACATTTGGAATACTGTGTTCAGTTCCGGAGACCTCACCTACAAAAAGATATTGACAAAATTGAACGGGTCCAAAGACGGGCTACAAGAATGGTGGAAAGTCTTAAGCATAAAACGTATCAGGAAAGACTTAATGAACTCAATCTGTATAGTCTTTGAGGACAGAAGGAAAAGGGGGGACATGATCAAAACATTTAAATATATTAAAGGGTTAAATAAGGTCCAGGAGGGAAGTGTTTTCAATAGGAAAGTGAACACAAGAACAAGGGGACACAATCTGAAGTTATTTGGGGGAAAGATCAAAAGCAACATGAGAAAATATTATTTTACTAAAAGAGTAGATCCTTGGAACAAACTTCCAGCAGACGTGGTAGATAAATCCACAGTAACTGAATTTAAACATGCCTGGGATAAACATATATCCATCCTAAGATGAAATACAGAAAATAGTATAAGGGCAGACTAGATGGTCCATGAGGTCTTTTTCTGCCGTCTGATTTCTATGTTTCTAAGTAGAGCAATGAAAAAAAAGCCTGCAAAAATTTAGGACTGGGAAAACCTTGTTTGGCGAGAGTAACAATGAAAGACCTTGCAAGCTGGTAAGAGCTGGGAAGATTCTAGTACCTTGTTAGGGCTAAAAAAAGCTTTTTAAAAAAAGCTACATTCAGAGTATAAGACACACCCAAATTTTCAGCCTCTTTTAGAGAGGAAAAGGTGTGTCTTTTACTCCAAACAATACGGTATATTATTCCTGGCCCTTATAGCAGGCAACTCCCTGCTTCTAGTGTCTGAATAACCAAACCTTTGGCAGATACCACTTAAGATTCAGGACCTTTTTAGGAATAATCCTATGGGAATGTTCTGCACAACCATCTCCCCACCCACCCCTCTACTTCTCAGCCTAAAACAGCTGACAACATTTTAATTCCCTTTGAATAGTGGACTTCAGGGAAATCTGGTAATCTTGTCTTTACCCTTTCCAGGTCAACAGCACTCACATATTTGACAAGTGTTGTGAGAATGGCATACAGCTTGCTGAGGCTCCTAAGCAATGTGTCCACACAGCTCCCTGTGGGTAAGGCCGTTTGGACCAACTCATGGTAGGCAATCAGTGCGGTCCCAAGCTGTAGAATGACAGCCTTCTCGAGAGGTTGAGTCTGGTTTACTGCTTGAGAGGCATTTTCTAGTTTGAAAAAAAAGGGGGGGAGAGTTATGTTCAGGTCACAAAAGACAAGGTCTGGATCCTCTAGGGCTGTCTGCTTTGGATGGGAGGGTCTTTTTTTTTTTTTTGCAAGCTGGTAAGAGCCGGAGTGGCGCAGTGGTTAGAGTGCAGCACTGCAAGCTAATTCAGCTAACTTCTGGCTGTAGTTCAGCAGTTCAAATCTCACCACCGGCTCAAGGTTGACTCAGCCTTCCATCCTTCCGAGGTGGGTAAAATGAGGACCCAGATTGTTGGGGGCGATATGCTGATTCTGTAAACTGCTTAGAGAGGGCTATAAAAGCACTATGAAGTGGTATAGAAGTCTAAATCACTGGTTCCCAACCTTTTTTTGGCTATTTCTAAAATCCTGATTCCCCCCCCCCCCCCCCCATGACATATACTGTAATTCTTACTATTCAAAAGGTGTGGGCCACTTCTTCGTTGCTTCCAAGGCGGCTCCATGAGCCAAATCTAAGCACCCTGTGGGCTGGGTCTGGCACCTGAGTTTGACACCCCTGTTTTAGAGGGTTGTAAATTGCCAGCTGTCTGCAAGGAATATAAATCCTTCCATTCCTCACTACTCTGTCAGAGCTGGAGAAGCTTCTTGGATGAGAAGCGAAACGTCTTCAAAAGACAAAACAAGGAAGTCTAGTTGCCTCTTGAAAAAGCACCTTTGGTTTAAGTAGCCTTCTAACACATGGTAGAAGAGGGCCTGTGACTCTAAGTTTCTTTGCCTCTAAATCCCTCAATGTTTTCTTTCTTAGAGCTATTTATCATGTCATCATCAAAATTGCATGAGACGGTTAGTTTCCTACTATTTTGAGCAAATAGAGAGAAACTTTTATGGAAGTTTTAAAGTAGGACTTCATTAGATCCAAAATGTGCCCAACATTATGTTTATTGGATCAAACCAGTCAGAAAACATCAATCTCCAATTTTCTTAGACAAAAAAAGACAGAGAATAAAATAGGCTGTGATAAAACTGAATAAAATTATGCAGAATTTTCAGAAAACAGACAAGATTTGATCTCCACATCTGGAGGCTCCCTTTCACTCCTGAAGTTTAAACTGCCCCAATTTTGTGATCAGCCACATTTCTATTCCCCTAGCCCATCTCTTTTTATTCCTGTTAAGTATCTAAAAGTGTGAAACTTGTTTTTTTGGTGACCCAATTTTTTTTCTCTTTATAGCCAAAACATATATCTGGGATCTCTTCTGAAAAAGAGGATCTTAATATACCTAATCCTATATACTTGTTTGATCTGACAAAAGGGGGACTCAGATTTTTCAAATACCAAAACAAAGTTCTAATCATATTAATTTGGAAGCTGATGGTCTAGATTTCTCTAATGGTCATAGTTGGGCTTTCCGCAAAAGCAATCATTTCTGACATAAAACAGGCAATTATCCAAACATTTCAAAGAAGTCCTTCATAAATATTACCTGCTGCCTCGGATCCCAAATAGTTTTTCATCTTGTTGATCAGCCAATCTACCTCTTCAAGGATCTTGTCTGCTTGACTCAAAACCATCAACTTAAAGATAGAGGAAGACAGGTTGAGACAACTTAACACCATCTGAGTATAAAGTGCTGTGCAATGCTCTATTCTAAAGTAGCATCATTCATGTCTCAGTCATTGCATTCTTTAAGATGTTTTTATTTTAAGATGTTTTTATTGTCTTTCGTATCTTGTAATAAATCCAATTAATAAATAAAACAAATTCTTGGATCCCAATATAACTTACACAAGCTGTAGGAGCTGCAGTCTTTGAGTTCACAATGGCAAAGTTACACTGATGTTCCATCTCAACATCCTGCGAATGGTAACAGAATTAGAGGCATTAATTCAGCTATTTTATTTCTATTCCACTATCTTATCTTCATTACAACCTTATACAAGATAGAATTAAAATAACTGGCCCAAGATTTCTTTCTCAGTTTTGCGAGTTGTTGAGAATTCAAATTTCATCTCCCTCGATACGAGCAAAACTCTTTAATTTCTTATTTATTTATTAATTCCACATTTATGCCATCCATTTCCCATATAAAGTAACTCTACTGGGGGGGATTTGCCACTTCAAGAATCCCATTAAAGGTTAAATAAACTGATTGGGTTTATAATGGGTTGTTTTAATCATGGCTTGTCGATATAGCAAAACCATGAGAACTGGCACAATATGTTGCGCTACAAGCTAGGTTCATACTTCCAATGCCCCGTATCAAATCACATTACAACTGAGCTTGAAAGGGACAATGTTGGATTATCTTTGCCCTGGCCAATGCATCATCCTGAGTTCAACCTTTAAAGCCCACCTGGTCTTCCTCACCTGGTCTATGTCTCCCAGCTGAGCATGGATGTCTTGGGCAAGATCACGCAGAATGGTGACTGGGCTCTTAACAAGTGCATGCAGTGTGAAAAGCAGAGAGAGCAAACCTTTGCAGCAAGGAGGATCTTCTGCAGAGAACGAGAAAAAACTCTTGCCAGGGCTCCACGTTAACACTCCCAACAAAAGAAAACCCCAAGCACTTTATTAGAGATGTCATATTGGCCCATTTGGGGAAACCCAAATCTGAAAGCTTCCAGGTTTTCCACACCCAAAAGGAAGTCCAAGCCCCTGCCCCAACATCCACATGTCCATCACATGGTCCAATCAATGCACCGTCCCAACTGTCTCCCAGGAACACCCCTCCACGTGTAGGGCAGAGTGACCTTGATTCTCGGAGAAAGGAATGTTACTATGACTATATATCTCCCCGGCTCCGTACAGTCCCCTATCCCAGTTTCCCATAATGCTAAATGTGGCAGGCCTGAAGATCCAATGCTTAAAATGGATTCCAGGCCTGACAGCTTTTATCAATAAATTTTGAAAACATTTGAATGCGGCTGATTCAGCCTCATTCATCTTTAAAGGCATAAACCAATTACTGTCCTGTACACGGTTAGACTGTTCTGATTTTAGCGGTTTGCATTTTATGTTTTTATTTAAATAAAATAAAATTTATTAATTTAACATTTAAATATGTTAAAGGGTTAAATAAGGTTCAGGAGGGAAGTGTTTTTAATAGGAAAGTGAACCCAAGAACAAGGGGGCATGATCTGAGGTTAGTTGGGGAAAAGATCAGAAACAACATGAGAAAATATTATTTTACTGAAAGGGTAGTAGATGTTTGGAACAAACTTCCAGCAGATGTGCTTGGTAAATCCACAGTAACTGAGTTTAAGCATGCCTGGGATAAACATATATCCACCCTAAGATAAAATACAGGAAATAGTATAAGGGCAGACTAGATGGACCATGAGGTCTTTTTCTGCCGTCAATCTTCTATGTTTCTATTGCTATAAAATCCCGTGAGTATATTCAAATAAGACATGACTGATTAGTTCATTGGGGAACCAGACATACCTCTTCCTCATTTTCATCGTCATAATGAATTATGGTATCACTAATCGGGATTATCCATAATTGAACTTTCCAATTTGGTTCCCATTAGCAAAAACTTTGAGGTGGGCACAACAAACATAATTGGTTTTAAAAACAGGGATAAAAAGCTACTGGCTCACTCACTTAAACCGGGTGCTCAGCCAATGTCCGATCTGCACTGGTTACATGGAGGTATTGAGCAGGCCAAATTCACACTCAAGCAATTAAGCAATTAACACTTACCCAAGCTAGTTTCCTTGCAAAGCTTCACTGTCCATGTTAACAGCTGTAGAAACTGTGTAAAGAAATTGATTTCTCATTAGTTGATTACTCCTCAGTCGTTTAAATTCAAATTTTCAATGAACAAAGCTTTCGGAACAGCCACTTAAAATTAATAAAGAGTAACAGACCATTTAAACAGAGTCATGAAAAAGGCAGTGGTCTTGGCAAGGGTATCTATGGCCACACCAACATTCAATGCAGCAACAGCAAGTGAAAAAAGTTATTATAAAGGACATTGGAAACTGTGGTTTTAGACAGACAGAGACTGTATTTTTTGGAGCATAAGACGCACCTTTTGCCCCCTAAGAGACTGAAAATTTGGGTGCATCTTATACTCCGAATGTAGCTTTTTCGAAGCTTTTCCCCCCAGCCCTAATGAGGTGTTAACAACCTTTCTGGCTTACAGGCTTGTATTCATTGCTACTCACTCTGAAAAAGCTTTTTTCCAGCCCTAAGTCTTTGCAGGCATGTTTTCATTGCTATCCCCTCTGAATAAGATTTTTTTCAGCCCTAACCACGGCATAAAATAATACGCTGTCGCTAACTAAACTGAAGACGCTAGGCAGATGAATACCTGGTAGGTAGATTTTTTCCCCGTTTTCCTCGCTCAAAACTAAGGTATGTCTTATACTCTAAAAATACAGTAGGTGGGTGGGTAGGTAGGTAGGCAGCGGTAGACATATCCCAACACAGACAGACGGATGAAAAAATAGACCAAGGAAGCTGAAAACAGAACTTCAGTGTACACTGAAGTCAAGAACCAACTTAAGAATAAACATTTTACAACGAAACAATTGTACTTTTTATAATACTCAATAATTCCTTGCCATTCTGGAAAGCGTAGCAAGGAGGTTGATGTATCGGGTATGTTCATTACCTTATTAGTAAAAATAATAAAAGGGGGATACAAAAAAATCCCCAAACCAATAAATAAATATAAACCTGGGATGAGGAAGGGTCCAACAGTTTTGAGAGCACCACAAGGATGTTGATCAGCAGAAGAGCTTCCTTGCTGCTGAAATCTTCTTCTGTGTTGCTGATCAGATTTATTAGTGATCTCTGAAAAAGGCAAAAGGGAAAGATGAAACTCACAGCAAACAGATACAATCATTCAAAACTGGCTAACCAAACGCACTCAACACGTAGTGCTCAACAGAACTGCATCTACATGGAGGGATGTATGCAGTGGAGTACCCCAAGGGTCTGTTTAAAGCCCAGTACTCTTCAATATCTTCATCGATGACTTGGACCAGGGGATAGATGGGGAACTCATCAAATTTGCAGATTACACCAAATTGAGAGGAATAACCAACTCTCCAGAAAATAGGCTCAAGATACAGAAGGATCTTGACAGACTTGAACACTGGGCGCTGTCAAACAAAATAAAATTCAATGGTGAAAAAAGGAAAGTTCTATATTTAGGCAAGAAAAATAAAATGCACAGGCACAGTATATGTGGTATCTTGCTCAACAGTAGTAACTGTGAGGGGGATCTTGGAGTCCTAGTGGACGACCATTTAAATATGAGCCAGCAGCTTCCAAAAAAGCCAACACAGTTCTAGGCTGCATTAACAGAGGGATAGGATCAAGATCATGTGAAGTGTTAATGCCACTATATAATGCCTTGGTAAGGCCACACTTGGAATACTGCATTCAGTTTTGGTCGTCACGTTGCAAAAAGGATGTTGAGACTCTAGAAAGAGTGCAGAGAAGAGCAACAAAGATGATTAGGGGACTGGAGGCTAAAACATGAAGAACGGTTGCAGGAACTGGATTTGTCTAGGTTAATGAAAAGAAGGACAAGGGGAGGCATGATAGCAGTGTTCCAATATCTCAGGGGTTGCCACAAAGAAGGGGGAGTCAAGCTAATTTCCAAAGCACCTGGGGGTAGAACAAGAAGCAATGGGTGGAAACTAATCAAGGAGAGAAGCAACTTAGAACTAAGGAGAAATTTCCTGACAGTTAGAACAATTGATCAGTGGAACAGCTTACATCCAGAAGTTCTGAATTTATTTATTTTATTTATTTATTAAATTTGTATGCCACCCCTCTCCGTAGACTCGGGGCGGCTCACAACAGTAATAGAAAAAATATATAATACAACAATATATGCTCCAACACTGGAAGGTTTAAGAAGATATTGGATAACCATGTCTGAAATAGTGTAGGGTTTCCTGCCTAAGCAGGGGGTTGGACTAGAAGACCTCCAACTCTGTGGTTGTTATTATTATCCAAGTGTCCCATTTCTAGTCTAGGGGACTTGGAAGATTTTCTAGGGAAAACTACCTTGGGAATAATTATAGAATCATTTATTTCTCTATCTATCTATCTATCTATCCATCCATCCATCCATCCATCCATCCATCCATCCATCCATCCATCCATCCATCCATCCATCCATCTATCATCTATCTATCTATCTATCTATCTATCTATCTATCTATCTATCTATCTATCTATCTATCTATTAGATTTGTATGCTGCCCCTCTCCGTAGATTCGGGGCGGCTTTTCTCAAGAATGTTCTGTTGCTCCAAATTCTTGGAGTCGCTTAGTAGTCATCATCCCATGCTGTGGCTCACCTGGAACTGCCGAATCTGGAAGGCAGCTTTCTCAGTGACATTCACCTCTTCTACTTCTTCATCGTCTTCATTTGCGATATCTAACACAGAGGAATGAAAAGAGGGCAGTCAGGCAGAAGTGAAAATCCAGAAAAGAAGTTCATTAAATCGTTGTGAAAAGGACGCCTGGAGACAGAATTTGGGTAAGTGAATGAAGCAGACTCAAAATTACCCAAAGCCTGGAGGAATTGTGAGATTTTGGTTGGATAAAGTTGCGGCACTGTGTTAAAAATCTTCAGCAGGCCTTCCAAGCATAACAATGAGATGCTTTTGCCTTTATCCTTCTTCCCAAATTCTTCTGCTGATGTTGGAATCGATGTGTATCTCCAGAGGAGGACTCTATAGGAAGTGAAGGACAGTCAAGAATTAGATCAGGTAGACCAAACAAACAAGTCCATGCATCTTTAATATGGTATTAAACTCTTCTTGTGGCGCCTTTAAGGAACTTTAATAGTAGAATAGAATAGAATTCTTTATTGGCCAAGTGTGATTGGACACACATGGAATTTGTCTTTGGTGCAGATGCTTTTAGTGTACATAAAATAAAAAGATACATTTGTCAAGAATCATGAGATACAACACTTCATGATTGTCATAGGGGTCAAATAAGCAATGAGGAAACAATCAAATGTAAGGATACAAGCAACAAGTTACAGTCATATAAGTGAGAGGAGATGGGTGATAGGAATGATGAGAAAAAACTAGTAGTAATAGTAGTGCAGACTTAGTAAATAGTTTGACAGTGTTGAGGGAATTATTTGTTTAGCAGCTATGGGGAAAAAACTGTTCTTGTGTCTAGTTGTATTAGTGTGCAGTGCTCCATAGCGGCGTTTTGAGTTGAAACAATTTGTGTCCAGGATGTGAGGGGTCAGTAAACATTTTCACCGCCCTCTTTTTGACTTGTGCAGTACACAGGTCCTCAATGGAAGGCAGGTTGGCAGAAATTCTGATTATTCTTTGAAGTCTGTGTCAGTCTTGTTGGTTGAAGAACCAAACCAGACAGTAATAGAGGTGCAGATGACAGTCTCAGTGATTCCTCTGTAGAACTGTATCAGCAGCTCCTTGGGCAGTTTGAGCAAGCAAGTTTGAGCTAGTAAGTTTTTACAAGAGATATACTGTATATGTGTGTGTGTGTGTGTTGCACATCAAATTTGGCAAAGAAGGGCAAGGTTCGTGTGTGTTATCTGTCTTTCCCTGAAAGACTCTAGTCAGACTTGTTTTCTTTTGTTTGGACTTATTACGGCTGATGATGAAAGTAATTTATTTATTTATTTATTTATTTATTTATTTATATTTGTCAAGCAATTTTAGGATGGTAATTTGTATAAACATAACATTAGAAAAGTAATGATAAAAGACAATAGGACAGTAGGACAGGGACGATAGACATAAGGGTGCGCTTATGCACACCCCTTACAGACTTCTTTAGGGAGAGGTCGACTGTAGACAATCTAAGGTTAAAGGTTTTGGGATTAGGAGTAGAAACCACAGATAGTGCTTTCCAGGCGTTGATTACTCTGTTGCTGAAGTTGTATTTTTTGCAGTCTAGTTTACAGTGGTTGACATCTAGTTTAAATCTATTACGTGCTCGTTTGTTGTTGTGGTTGAAAGTGAAGTAGTCACTAACAGAAAGGACATTTTGGTATATGATTTTTATGAGCCATTACAAATAAAAGAGGTTTGTGGGACGCCGTGTGTGACATCTTATTTAATCAAGAGGCCTAGGTCAGAACAAGAATGTATATAGGTTCTACTATATTTCTGAAGGTTTTACACACACACACACACAAACACACACAAATAGTATTTATTAAAATACTGAAACTTCTTGACCACTTAGCATTTTAACTCACCGAGTGATTTTGCAAAGATACTGGAACATCTTCCCTGGGTTCTCTCCCTCTGGCCCATCTGTCTGTCCCGTCTCATCCAATTGCTGCACTTTTTGCAACGCTACGGTGACAGCATAGCGCATGAACTCAGTGCTGGAGCGAAGAACAGCCAAGCTCTCCTCGTGGCTTTGGGCACAGTCCCTAAAGGGTTGGAAGAAAATTCTGGACTGAGTAAGTGTTAGTACTCTGTACAAACGGTTGGGTTGGTAATATATGAACAAGCCAACAATATATGATTGTTTGGATTGATGTAATATAGCTTTAAAATGAATGTTATCTTCTGATTGGCTGTAATAATGCAAGTGGCCATAAGAGGGAGGTAGAGATCATGATTTATTCTCTGTTTCATTCTTTTTGACTCTTTGACTTGATCACTGTGTTATTCTCCCTGATATTCTGATGTATTTATAAGCTGTAATATCTTTGTTGAATATATATGGGGAAGGCTTGGGGCAATTAGATCTTGGCCCCCTGGGCAATGAATGTTATGTATGGTTGAGGTCTGAATATGTACAATTGATTTTTAAAATATTGGGGATTTTAGGTTAGTTATCTAGTTTAATTAATTGCATTTGCCATTGTATTTTATTGTTTTTATTATATGTTGTAAGTCGCCCCGAATCTTTGGAGAGGGGTGGCATATAACCCCAATAAATAAATAAATAATAAATAAAATATGACAAAGACAAACTGGTAAGAGTATTGTATTTCTATAGAGTGACTGATTTAAACATGTCTGACCTGGACTGTTTATTTGAACTGTGTTATTTCTTAAAAGTAAAAACTATTTGCATTTTAACGTATCTACTATATTATATCTACTGCAATATCCTGTTTCTATGTGCATGTCCTCGATAGCTCAAGGGTTCCTCTGCACACACCTCTGACAGTAGGTAAAAGAGAGGGGGGGGGAGAATGAAAATATATAAATCATCATCTTTTAATGACCCCCATAATCCGTTAGTATAAGGTACATAATTGTTAGGGTTTGCCATTGTAAACTACCTATTGTAGTCTCTTGTACTATCACTTTAAATATTTTGAGCTGATTCGCCATAAGAGGGCGCCAGTATTCCTTCCCTCAATGATGCTTTATCACTCATTTGCTTTTGCTTTGCCTTGAGGGGGGAGTGCATTTGCTTGGTGCTTGTTATAGATTGTTTCTATTTTGTATATATGTAAATAGTACTTATTAAGCATAACTAAGTCTGTGTCTTTTTCTTTGGCTTTACCACACATCCACACTCTGTTAAAATTCTCTGCTCAATGTATGTCCAAGGTCTCATAGCCTAACTATACCGAGACATACCAATAATCCCTTGCAGGGTGGAGTCTGGACAACTGAATGGATATAGCAGTGTTTAATGGCCAGATGCCCTTCATGTCACCAATGCGGAGTTTTGCCCAGCAGACCATATTCTCATTGTGCCTAGATGGAGAAATATCTGCCTCCATCTGGGATCGAACTCACTGCCTCCTGATTGTGAGGCACGAGCTCCATCTCTAAGGCCACTGCACCACTCCTCATGAAAATATGCAAATGCCATGTCTAAATCCATAGGTGTTGTCTGATTTCATTCAGTTTTTATAGCTCATTTCTGTACTTCTTTTTTTTTTGCATGATATGTAACTTTATTATTCTATCATAATTTAAAGTACATACACTTCACCATCACTTTTCTTTTTCACACAAACATACTTAATAGTATAGCCATGAAGCATATCTAAAACAGTTTGCGAAATATCGGACATACTGTGGGTTTGATTTTGTATTCTTTTTATCAAGTGTAAGCCTGAAGCCTTCTAAAAGAAAGTCAGTTGGAGTATCTGTGAAAACCAGTGTTTCCTCTAAGTATACATTTTCTCCCAAAGACCACTCACTAGCTTCAAACTATCCATATGTTTGGCATTAACTAAAGTTCTTTTGGCTATGGTGGACTTTTAAGAACCAACATGTGCGAAATAACATTTTTTAAAGAAATCACACAGTAGGACAAGAAGCAAAAAATATTCCCAATGCCAACTTTTCCAAAATAGGATTCATCTCTGGATTTCATAGGTTTTAGTTATTTGTTGTGTTTTTGTCAGCACATGCATGTACGCATTTTGGGAATGCAGAAAATTAGCATAAACTTGCTGTTTACAATGGGCTTACATTGTAGCTACAACTCTAGACTTGTCTAACCAGACTTCTTCCACAAATACCGTTTCACTTGGCACATAAAAATATGAAAAAAATTAACTATTCTAAGATCATTTCTGTACTTCTAGTGCCATTTCTAGCCCACCTCATTTCTGTGGGCTTCTCTTGACCCTTCAAAGCCTGCAGGGAATGATCAGTACTTTAAGTTAATTTTTTTTTTACCTGAAAAGACTTGTAAGTAAAGTACACACAAAGCCCATTGATAGGAAACTTCGGGCAATTTTGTTTGTGGACGAGAGTTTGTTCTTTCCTGCTTTTTCTTTCAGGATTTCACAAAGTTTTGCGTAGCACTTGAACAGGCTCAGAACGTCTTCAAAGTTGTTCTTACTGCAACACACACATTACCAAAGGTAAACATATAAGCTCAAAAGCTCAGAAGCTTTGAAAGTAAGAATTCAATTCCTTACTTGTAGCTGCCTCTATTGAAGTTGTATTCAATCAAGACCTCACAGATCCCCATCACTAGAATGGCATAGATGTTGTTCTTTACGCCCACTCCGGTCGATTGAGAGAAGTCTGCCGATTTATCCTAACATTCAAAAGCAAGCAAATTAGAAAGACCACTTCTAATATTTGTAAATTGCTGAATAGCAATAGCACCTAGACGTATATGTACTGTTTCATAGTGCTTTACATAGCAATAGACTTTAGACTTATAATTTCATAGTGCTTTACATAGCAACAGCACAGAGTTATATACCGCTTCATAGTGCTTTATATAGGCACTTAGCACCTAGACTTATATACCGCTTCATAGTGCTTTATATAGCAATAGCACTTAGACTTATAATTTCATAGTGCTTTACATAGCAATAGTAGTAGCACCTAGACTTATATACCACTTCATTGTGCTTTATATAGGCACTTAGCATTTAGACTTATATACCGCTTCATAGTGCTTTATATAGCAATAGCACTTAGACTTATAATTTCATAGTGCTTTACATAGCAATAGTAGTAGCACCTAGACTTATATACCACTTCATTGTGCTTTATATAGGCACTTAGCATTTAGACTTATATACCGCTTCATAGTGCTTTATATAGCAATAGCACTTAGACTTATAATTTCATAGTGCTTTACATAGCAATAGTAGTAGCACCTAGACTTATATACCACTTCATAGTGCTTTATATAGCAATAGCACTTAGACTTATAATTTCATAGTGCTTTACATAGCAATAACAGTAGCACCTAGACTTATATACCACTTCATTGTGCTTTATATAGGCACTTAGCATTTAGACTTATATACCGCTTCATAGTGCTTTATATAGCAATAGCACTTAGACTTATAATTTCATAGTGCTTTACATAGCAATAGTAGTAGCACCTAGACTTATATACCACTTCATTGTGCTTTATATAGGCACTTAGCATTTAGACTTATATACCGCTTCATAGTGCTTTATATAGCAATAGCACTTAGACTTATAATTTCATAGTGCTTTATATAGCAATAACAGTAGCACCTAGACTTATATACCACTTCATTGTGCTTTATATAGGCACTTAGCATTTAGACTTATATACCGCTTCATAGTGCTTTATATAGCAATAGCACTTAGACTTATAATTTCATAGTGCTTTACATAGCAATAGTAGTAGCACCTAGACTTATATACCACTTCATTGTGCTTTATATAGGCACTTAGCATTTAGACTTATATACCGCTTCATAGTGCTTTATATAGCAATAGCACTTAGACTTATAATTTCATAGTGCTTTACATAGCAATAACAGTAGCACCTAGACTTATATACCACTTCATTGTGCTTTATATAGGCACTTAGCATTTAGACTTATATACCGCTTCATAGTGCTTTATATAGCAATAGCACTTAGACTTATAATTTCATAGTGCTTTATATAGCAATAACAGTAGCACCTAGACTTATATACCACTTCATTGTGCTTTATATAGGCACTTAGCATTTAGACTTATATACCGCTTCATAGTGCTTTATATAGCAATAGCACTTAGACTTATAATTTCATAGTGCTTTACATAGCAATAGTAGTAGCACCTAGACTTATATACCACTTCATAGTGCTTTATATAGGCACTTAGCATTTAGACTTATATACCGCTTCATAGTGCTTTATATAGCAATAGCACTTAGACTTATAATTTCATAGTGCTTTACATAGCAATAGTAGTAGCACCTAGACTTATATACCACTTCATTGTGCTTTATATAGGCACTTAGCATTTAGACTTATATACCGCTTCATAGTGCTTTATATAGCAATAGCACTTAGACTTATAATTTCATAGTGCTTTACATAGCAATAGTAGTAGCACCTAGACTTATATACCACTTCATAGTGCTTTATATAGGCACTTAGCATTTAGACTTATATACCGCTTCATAGTGCTTTATATAGCAATAGCACTTAGACTTATAATTTCATAGTGCTTTACATAGCAATAGTAGTAGCACCTAGACTTATATACCACTTCATTGTGCTTTATATAGGCACTTAGCATTTAGACTTATATACCGCTTCATAGTGCTTTATATAGCAATAGCACTTAGACTTATAATTTCATAGTGCTTTACATAGCAATAGTAGTAGCACCTAGACTTATATACCGCTTCATAGTGCTTTATATAGCAATAGCACTTAGACTTATAATTTCATAGTGCTTTACATAGCAATAGTAGTAGCACCTAGACTTATATACCACTTCATTGTGCTTTATATAGGCACTTAGCATTTAGACTTATATACCGCTTCATAGTGCTTTATATAGCAATAGCACTTAGACTTATAATTTCATAGTGCTTTACATAGCAATAGTAGTAGCACCTAGACTTATATACCACTTCATAGTGCTTTATATAGGCACTTAGCATTTAGACTTATATACCGCTTCATAGTGCTTTATATAGCAATAGCACTTAGACTTATAATTTCATAGTGCTTTACATAGCAATAGTAGTAGCACCTAGACTTATATACCACTTCATTGTGCTTTATATAGGCACTTAGCATTTAGACTTATATACCGCTTCATAGTGCTTTATATAGCAATAGCACTTAGACTTATAATTTCATAGTGCTTTACATAGCAATAGTAGTAGCACCTAGACTTATATACCGCTTCATAGTGCTTTATATAGCAATAGCACTTAGACTTATAATTTCATAGTGCTTTACATAGCAATAACAGTAGCACCTAGACTTATATACCACTTCATTGTGCTTTATATAGGCACTTAGCATTTAGACTTATATACCGCTTCATAGTGCTTTATATAGCAATAGCACTTAGACTTATAATTTCATAGTGCTTTACATAGCAATAGTAGTAGCACCTAGACTTATATACCACTTCATAGTGCTTTATATAGGCACTTAGCATTTAGACTTATATACCGCTTCATAGTGCTTTATATAGCAATAGCACTTAGACTTATAATTTCATAGTGCTTTACATAGCAATAACAGTAGCACCTAGACTTATATACCACTTCATTGTGCTTTATATAGGCACTTAGCATTTAGACTTATATATACCGCTTCATAGTGCTTTATATAGCAATAGCACTTACTTATATAGAAGTTCACAGTGCTTTCCAGCCTTCTCTAAGTGGTTTACAGAGTCAGCATTCCCCCCCCCCCAACAATCTGGGTCCTCATTTTACTCCCCTCAGAAGGATGGAAGGCTGAGTCAACCTTGAGCTTGATCACAATCGAACTGCTGGCAGCTGGCAGTCAACAGAAGTAGCCTGCAGTACTGCATTCTAATCACCGCACCACCTCTTTCTCATTTGCTTTTCCACATTACTATTATGGTTTACATTGTTTACTATTTTTTCTGTTGTTTTTAATCTCTGTTTGCTTTTTACATATTGCCCAGAGCTATTTGGAGTAGAGTGGCATAGGAATGTCACAAATGAACAAATGAATCAATTACCAGCTCAAAATCTTCTAGTTCGCTCTTTATCATTCGTCTCGTGATGGATTCCAACATCTTATCCAATTCTTCCTGGAAGCTTCTATCCTCCTCCTCTTCCTCCTCCTCCTCATCTTCTTTAGCTTGCTGGTGCGCAGTTAAAACGTTCGTATACCAGGCCATACAATGTTGAATACAGCACAAGAGGTGAGCCTGAAGGAATCGTGGCATTAAACTATGAATGAAAAATGCTTTTTTCCCATTTCAAGCCAACCACACACATTTTTTTTCAAAAGCTGCATTCAATGAATAAAATGTGTCGATATGTATAGGATATAGGCAGTGGTAGACTCCTATGGGTACGGTCAGCTTTGCAGTACCAGTAGCAAAATTTTGATTTTATTTTTTTCCCCCTTCTGGGCTCTGGGTAAGTTTTTCCTATCACTGTAAATGAGGTTGAATGTGTATAATTTTAGAAGAGCTGTGCGTGCATGTGCGTACATACACTTTATAGAGTAGATAATCAGGGGTGGACTACTGCTGGGACGGGGGGGAAACGCAGTGGGGTAGCGAAAATGGAGCTCCACCCCAGAACATTCAATTTGCACTGAAAGATGTTGAAATAAAATGCATAAGTGTGGTGGTAAAAATTTTGGTAGCCCATCACTGGATATAGGCCAATATTCTCTTGCTGACTCAGAATGCAAGCTCAGACCCACATTTTAAACAAGTGTTTTAAAAAGAGCTGCTATCTGAATGCTCCCACTTTTTTCTTTCTTTCTCACCAAAGGTTCCTGCAAGAAGATTTGATCTCTTTGAGCCAGGAGGCATTTTTCCAATTTTAACGGTGGCAACAGGTCTGGTTCAGCTTCATAATATTGCTTTATCTGTTGCAACAAAAAAAGAGAGATTAATTTGTTAACTGATAAATAATAATCTATTTAAAAATTATAATCAGCAAGGAGGAGAAAGCTCCCCCATTAAAAAGAGAGCTTTAAAATATATTAGAATGAAGAAACCATTTGCTGAATGAGCCGGGGGGGGGGGGAGCTGCTCCTGTCACAATCACCGCTTCCTTCCAAGAATAGATTAATATTTCTTTCAATGGATTCTGAGGTTACTTGCCTATGAATGATAATGTATTTCAGAACACAGCCACTCATTTGAGCATCCCAAAGGCTCTTTAAAAAGCCAATTGGATTTTCTTGGGGGGGGGGGGGGGTTCCTCTTTGAAAACATTTCACTTGTCACCCAAGAAACTTGCACTGTAAAGTGGTACATACCCGTATTTTGGGGACTATAAGACACTACAAACTGTTCTGTCTTGCATTGCAACCAGCCAGTAATTAACCCCAAATTAAAACCCAAACTTCGAAATGAGAAAGGAGTCTATTTACAATGATGTTTGTTGAAAAGCACAAACGAGGACAAAAGAATGTCTTTCAACTGCCAAAGTTCAGGCAAGAGGCCAAGTTGATAAGATAATTCCCAAACAAGTGATTCTCAAGCCAAGAATTACCCACAAGATTCTTAACCCTATAATTGTCCAGAACTGCAGCAAGGTTTCTTCAAACAACAGGCAAAAAACCCTTCTTCTCTGGAGGAACAAACATTGGCTTTTTGCAAAGGACACCTCCCAGCTCCTCCCCCTTATATACCCTCTGGGAGCGCAGACTATGCACAGCTGTGCTCACTTCCTCCTTCTGAGTCTGTGTAACTGCTCTTGCCTCCCCCGCATCCTTCTGACCCGTCCATCCAGGATTGGATCCCTCATCTCCTCTTCCTCCTCAGGCCCAGGCAAATCCCCAGTTGGGGGTTCTATGGCCTCTGCAAGCTCCTCATACCCAATCTCTCCCTCCTCCTCCTCCTCCTCCTCCTCACTCCAACAGCCACACAAGCCGACCATGCCCAGATGGCCTTGGTTCACTAGGCTCAAAGTCTGTTGCCAGAGGACCTGGCTGCGATCCAACCACAACACAAACTATAAGATGCACAGCCTGATTTAGTATGAGCAGCTGATTGGTGGTTGGATCTGCCTCTCAGAATGTCATCTATCAGCTGTTCTAGGCTGCAGAGGTCACCATTCTCCATTGCCACCGCCCATCGCTACTGCTGCCGCTATGTGCCCAATTTTTGATCTTTGCACAAACCAATTTTGGCCAGCTGCCTATCTGCTGATAGGTGATATTCTGGGAGGTCCATCCAACTGCCAGTCAGCTGCTTGTGCTAAATCAGGCTGCTGCTGCCTGCTGCAAGGAGGTAAAATTGCTGGGAGGCAGAGGGTGAAGGGTGGGGGCTGGTAGGCGGGTGGGGCTTCAGCAACATTCGCTTTATAAGACACCCAAACATTTCGAGTCACTTTTGGGGGGGGGGGGGTGCATTTTATACACTGAAAAATACAGTAAGTCTAAGTGCTATTGCTTTAAATGTTCAAAATATTATTCTCATTAAGAATGTGTGATTTAGATCCATATTTCTTTCTCCTCCCCATCTACCTGGCAAATCCACTTGGCCATTTTGCCTCATCCAATCAACTAGGTTTGGGGATTTCTCTCCAAAAGCAGAGCCACAATCCAAAGCAAGGGTAGGCAAAGACTCAAAAGAGTGACCCCAGAACTCTGGATGGCATTTCACCTAAATCCAGCTTCTAACGTTTGGTCATTCCTGTACCTGCGAGAGAAGCATGTCCAGAATGGAATGACTCAATTGAGAATTTCTGCGTAGGACATCATAAAAACCCTGGAAAGACAAAATGAAGGTTTTGGTGTTTTTTTTAAAAGTGAGCTTGAAACTGATCAGACAAGAACTGGAGAAGTAGGAAGTCTACCACCACCCACGATCCACAAAGAAGAGGGCACCAATCTATTCTTCTAAAGAACTTGAAGGCAAGACTGGATGGAAACTAATCAAGAAGAGAAGCAACCTAGAACTGAGGAGACATTTCCTAACGGTGAGAGCAGTCAACCAATGGAACTGCTTGCCACCAGAAACTGTGGGTGCTCCAACAGTGGAGGCTTTTAGGAAGAGATTGTCTGAAACTTTTCTCTCAAACGGTATAGGACAGTATGGCGAAACTATGGCACGGGTGCAACAGGTGGCACACGGAGCCATATCTGCTGACACGCGGGCCGACGGCATACCTCAGCTCCAACATGCATGTGTGTGCCGGCCAACTGGTTTTTGGCTCACACAGAGGCTCTGGGAGGGCTTTTTTGGCTTCCAAAGACCATCTGGGGGGATGGAAGGGGGCGTTTTTAACCTGGGAAGCGTTTGGAGCTGGGGAGGGCGAAACACGAGCCTATTGGGTCCACCAGAAGTTGGGAAACAGGCCATTTCCGGTCTCTGGAAGGCCAGGGAAAGCTATTTTCGCCCTCCCCAAGCATTGAATTAAGGGTGTGGGCACTCGCGCATACACTATAGCGCACTTGAATGCTCTTTCGGCACTCAAGGAAAAAAAGGTTCATCATCACTGGTATAGGATTTCCTGCTTGACCAGGGGGTTGGAATAGAGGACCTCCAAGGTCCCTTTCAACTCTGCTATTCTATATTCTATTAACTATTCAAGTAGTTGTTTACTTGAGGCACAGCTAGAAACATAGAAAAATAGAAGATTGACGGCAGAAAAAGATCTTGTGGTCCATCTAGTCTGCCCTTATACTATTTCCTGTATTTTATCTTAGGATGGATCCAGGGGAAGAACCTTCTCTGTGGTGGCCCCGACCCTCTAGAACCCGCTCCCCCCAGAGATTAGGATTGCCCCCACCCTCCTTGCCTTTCGTAAACTTCTTAAAACCCACCTCTGCCGTCAGGCATGGGGGAACTGAGACATCCCCCCTTGCCTATGTAGTTTTATGTATGGTATGGTTTTGTGTATGCTTTTTACATAATGGGGGTTTTAGGCTTTTATTGTTAGATTGTTATTTTAGACTCTTAATATTAGATTTCTTACTGTATATTATTTTATCACTGCTGTGAGCCGCCCCGAGTCTGCGGAGAGGGGCGGCATACAAATCTAACTAATAATAATAATAATAATAATAATAATAATAATAATAATATGGTTATCCCAGGGATGTTTACATTCAGTGACTGTGGATTTACCAAACACGTCTGCTGGAAGTTTGTTCCAAGCTCTACTACTCTTTCATTTCTAAACTACATTTAGAAATGTAGGAATGTTAGGGAATTAAGTCGATTGCACAAAGGGAGCTCTTTTTACCTCGTAGAGGGTGAGTCTGACGTCGGCCTGCTGGCTCAGGCATCGCCTCAGGCTGCCCAGGATCTCTAAGCAGAAGGCCTCGTTGGCCGCGGCATTATAGCGGGCATGGACATCTACTTGGACCTGGAAGAAAGGAGCAGTCACAGCAGAGTCCTCGGCTTGCGACCGCAAATGAGCCCAACATTTCAGTGGCTAAAGATAGGTGTTAAAAGTGAATTTTATTTATTTATTTATTTATTATTTGGATTTGTATGCCGCCCCTCTCCGAAGACTCCTTTTATATCCTTTCTGGCAACAGTTATTTAAGTGAATCTGGCTTCTGGATGGACTTTGTTTGTTTGTTTGTTTGTTTGTTTTTTAATGCTGCCTTTCTCCTTAGACTCAGGGCAGCTTACAACATGTTAGCAATAGCACTTTAAAAAAAAAATTATAATATTTTTATAATTTTGTGAAAACAAGACATTACAAACACATTAAAAAAAACAACAAGACAAATAACATGAAGAGGAGCTACAGTTGCTCCGCTCAAAAGTAGAAGTCTTCTTTTATACAAAAAGGAAAAACTAATTGTAAATTAGATCAAATCAGAGAGATACATTCTAATGTAAATCATCACTACATAGCTTGTTCTTTCTAATAAGTTTAACTCTTTGACTTTATATTTCAACATCCTTATACATTTTTTTTATCCCACCAGACATATACTGTATGCCAAATATTATAGAATTCAGATTCTTCTTGGTTATTTAACCGCCTCGTCATCATATCTAGCTCTGCACATTCTATAATTTTCCTGAGTACTATAGCACTTTTAAACAGAGCCAGCCTATTGCCCCCACAATCCAGGTCCTCATTTTACCCACCTTAGAAGGATGGAAGACTGAGTTAACCTTGAGTCGGTGATGAGATTTGAACCGCTGACCTGCAGATCTACAGTCAGCTTTTAGTGGCCTGCAGTACTGCACTCTACCTGCTGCACCACCCTGGCTCTTTGCTTCTCAGGTCACAAAAAAGAGGATCACGTGATCTCGGGCCACTGCAACCGACCTATATAGGAATCGGTAACTAGCAAAGGCTACCAAATGCATCACCGAGATGCTGGAAGTGTGAAAAAGAAAATGGGGCATTCTACCACCAATGGTGGACATGCTCTGAAGCAAAAAAGGACTGGAATAAGAGAGCAAAATGGCTAAAAGAAATTACGAAAAATGAAATTGGGAAAAAAATCCAGAATTATTCTTACTAGGGATTTTTACCAAGAACTACAAAAAAAGAAATCCAATACTTAATCATTCACATTCGGACACCCGTGAGGATGGCCTTGGTGCAGCAGTGGAAAAACGAAGGAGCCCCTAAAGAGGGAATGATAATTTTAAAAATTACAGACTTTGCAGAAATTTGTCAGAAATGCCCATTGGTCGCCGGAGATCCAGTTGGGAAGGGAGCGTTAGCCTCCGCCCACCAACCCAGACGCCATCACATGGGTTCTTTTACTCCCTGTGTAAAAAATGTGCAGAGGGTAAAATAACCCACATGGCGGTGTCCGGGCAGGTGGGCGGAGCCTCGTGCTCCCTCTGCAACTGGCTCTCCAACGACCGACAGGCACGAGCAAACCAAGAGCATTTCACTCTTCATGTCGCCAATGAGATATTTTGCTCAGCAGATAAATTCTCAAGGTGCCCAGAGGGAAATATCTGCCTCTACCTAGGATCGAACTCACAAGCCTCCTGATTGTGAGGCAAGAGCTCCACCTCTAGGCCAGCACACCACTCAGCCTAATTTGATGATACTAGTTAAATAGGAAATCGTTTTTCAATTAGAGTAAGATCTGATGGACAAGACATTAAAAAAAATACTAATAATACATTTATGTGCTGCTTGACTCTCAGAGACTCTGTAGCTATTTATGGAATTGCTCAAACCTGCCACCAATCCATACTGATCTTCAATACTCCCAACCAACATAGCACTGAGGACAATATATTAAATATTTTGTAGACATTTGGAATATTGGATAATTTAAATCCATGAGTTAGTTAACTGTAATTGATAGTTTCTATCATTTCTCAAAAACGTCCCTTCCAGTATATGCATTTGTGCTACAGATCGAACTAAGCACCAGAACCTGCAGGAGAGCTACTGAAACGTCCTGGAACCAGTGTCATTTTTTTTTCTTACCTGACTGGCTCCAATTGCTTGGCTGCATTGGGAAGAGGTCAAACTCCCCAGAACCTTAAAGTTTTTCAAGAGCAGCAAAAATCCAGCCACTGCTGACTTGCGGGCATCTACTTGTCTGCAATCAAGAGAAAAAACAAATTTAAGTTAGCCTTTCTCCACCTCAGGATGAAAGCTTATTAAATGATGGGCTATTTGTTCACCACCAAGAGTCCCCTGGGAGTTGGGCGGCATATAAATTAAATGAAATGAAATTAAACAAACAAATCCCGATATATAACTTTTAAGAAACACCACGAACATTTGTTAAACTTTCCTTGTCACAGAGATTTAAGGCTCTCTGTCTAAAAATCATCAATCATTCTTGTGACCGATTAGGTCCCACAGAGATGGCCTTCTCCGGGTTCCGTCGACAAAACAATGTTGTCTGGTGGGACCCAGGGGAAGAGCCTTCTCTGTGGCAGCCCCGGCCCTCTGGAATCAACTATGTCGCCAGGCATGGGGAAATTGATATACCCCTTGGCTGTTTCGTTTGTGTATGGTTTGTTTGGGTCACGTGATTGCTTTTAATATTTGCATTTTGTATTGCTTGTTGTGAGCCGCTCCAAGTCCTCGGAGAGGGGCGGCATACAAATCTAATAGAAACATAGAAGTCTGACGGCAGAAAAAGACCTCATGGTCCATCTAGTCTGCCCTTATACTATTTCCTGTATTTTATCTTAGGATGGATATATGTTTATCCCAGGCATGTTTAAATTCAGTTACTGTGGATTTATCTACCACGTCTGCTGGAAGTTTGTTCCAAGGATCTACTACTCTTTCAGTAAAATAATATTTTCTCATGTTGCTTTTGATCTTTCCCCCAACTAACTTCAGATTGTGTCCCCTTGTTCTTGTGTTCACTTTCCTATTAAAAACACTTTCCTCCTGGACCTTATTTAACCCTTTAATATATTTAAATGTTTCGATCATGTCCCCCCTTTTCCTTCTGTCCTCCAGACTATACAGATTGAGTTCATGAAGTCTTTCCTGATACGTTTTATGCTTAAGACCTTCCACCATTCTTGTAGCACATCTTTGGACCCGTTCAATTTTGTCAATATCTTTTTGTAGGTGAGGTCTCCAGAACTGAACACAGTATTCCAAATGTGGTCTCACCAGCGCTCTACACAGCGGGATCACAATCTCCCTCTTCCTGCTTGTTATACCTCTATCTATGCAGCCAAGCATCCTACTTGCTTTCCCTACCGCCTGACTGCACTGTTCACCCATTTTGAAACTGTCAGAAATCACTACCCCTAAATCCTTTTCTTTTCTTAATAAATAATAATAATGAAATAATAATAATTCTTTTTGGAAAATTTTATTTATTGGTCACAGAGATTTAAGGCTCTCTATCCAAACATCACCGATCATTCTTTTGGGGAAATTTTATTTAATTCATCAAGAGTTAAAAGCGATCGAACAATTCTACTGAATTGTATTTAAAAAAAAAAAAAGAATTTGCACATACAGGTGCAGGGGGAAGTCAACAAACATAGAATACTTTTTAAAAAGAAAAGAAGGCAACTTACCCAGAGAACATGGATTTGCGAAGAACAAGGATCAGCGAGTCTCTCAGGGACATGCTTATTTTGAGTAAAGGCTGGGAGAAAACCAAAGTTAAGAGTGTCACAGGCTTGGCAAACAAGGGATTTCTGAGAAGGAATATATGGCAGCTTGGAAACTCAACAAGAATATGATAGAAAGGGGCAGGTTTTGATGTGCGCCTTAACTTGATAAACCGTCTTAAAACTATCCCAATACCAAATCAAAACACAAACAGTTTTATAAGCCACTTTGGGCCTTTTCTCTATGAGTGGGAGAAGGGGAGAAAAAACCCTGAGTGATTGAGGATTCGTTTTTGGTCAAAGCACGCTTTTGTGTTTCTAATTATCTGTAGTATGTTAAAAAGTATCTCGGTTTTTGAGCAACCAAACATTTATAACATTATATTTACCTGTACGGCCTTGAGAAACCCTTGGACGGTGTCAAGAGGAAGGAATGGCAAATGCTCAAAAGCTTCTGTAACATTAGAGGAAGAATTCTGGAGGACCAGAGGAGCAGATAGAATTATGCTGGACAATAAGTCTGCAAAGAGAGGAGGAGAGAACATTCAAAGCTGTGGCATCTGGTAGGAAAAGGGGGCAGGATATTATGAATAAGCACATGTTTTTAAGCAGGGGGCTGGACTAGAAGACCTTCAAGGCCCCTTCCAACTCTGTTATTCTATTCTATTTTCAAAAAGGAAAGGAAAATAGAATAGACTAACAAGACAGACACAGACTTCAGAGAATAATCAGAACTGCAGAAAAGAACAATTGCTGCCTTCATTGAGGACCTGTATACTATACAAGTCAAAAAGAGGGCTGTGAACATATTTACTGAACCCTAGCACTCTGCACATAAATTTTTTCAACTCCTACCCTCAAAATGACACTAAAGAGCACTGCACACCAAGACAACTAGGCACAAGAAGTTTTTCTCCAAGCGTGCCATTACTCTGCTAAACAAACAATTCCCTCAATACTGTCAAACTATTTATTAAGTCTGCACTACTATTAATCTTCTCATTGTTCCCATCACCCATCTCCTCCCACTTATGACTGCATGGCTGTAATTTTGTTGCTTGTAACCTTACATTTTATGTTGGTTGGTTCCTAATATGGTTGGATTGCTTATTTGTACCCTATGACTATCATGAAGTGTTGTACCTTATGATTCTTGATTATTTTTTCTTTTATGTACACTGAGAGCATATGCTTAGATCTTGGCCCACTGGCTGACGAAAGGTTATGTATGGACGATGTCTGGAAGTGTACAATCGATTTTTAACATAATTGGGGATTTTAGATCATTTTATCTAGTTTTAATTAATTGGATTCAGACATTGTGTTTTATTGTTTCCTTTTATATGTTGCAAGCCACCCCGAGTCCTCGGAGAGGGGCGGTGTTGAATATGTATTGAGTTAATGTAAATAGTTGAACCAGACATGTTGAATGTGATTGGGTCAAAAGTTGACCGGGAAAATTTAAGTTGGTGACAGTTGCATTTAAGCGGGAAAGTGAAAGTATAAAAGCGGCAAGCGGACAGTTTCAGTCAGTCGCGCCGAGAGCTGAAGTCACAAGTGAAACGGTATGCTTTACTACCAAGAATAAAAGCATTTTAAAGAAGCTGACAGTCTCAGTATTCTTCACTGGCGACGAAGAAGGTCGAACCTACGTGCCTTCAACATGGACAACCTACCCGACCCCTTCGACCCTGAAAAGTCAACCTGGGACGACTACCTAGGAAAATTCTGATAGCTGTATACAGGTATGTGAGGGGTTGCCACAGAGAGGAGGGGGTCACTCTATTCTCCAGAGCACCAGAGGGCCGTACGAGGAACAACGGCTGGAAGCTGACCAAGGAAAGATTCAACCTAGAAGTAAGGAAGAACTTCCTGACGGTCAGAGCGATCAATCAGTGGAACAACCTGCCTGCGGAGGTTGTGAACTCTCCAACTCTGGACACTTTCAAGAGGAGATTGGACTGCCACTTGGCTGGGGTGCTCTAGGATTCCTGCTCAGGCAAGGGGGTTGGATTTGATGACCTGCATGGTCCCTTTCAACTCTAACAATAAATAAGTAAGTAAGTAAGTAAGTAAGTAAGTAAGTAAGTAAGTAAGTAAATAAATAAATTCAAAGTCTTCCTTGAAGCAGCGGGAATGAAAAACACAGACAGCGGCCGAAAAAGAGCTATTTTTCTAAACTACTGCGGCTCCGAGATCTACAATTTGACTCAGACTCTAACTGACCCGCTACCGGCAAACTCAGTCTCTTGGGACACCTTGACTTCTAAACTGGCGTCTCATTTTAAGCCGACCAAGCCAGCTATTGTATACCGCCACCAATTCTCCCGTATGAGTCAGATCAAAGGAGAGTCCATCAATCAATACGCTACCCGCCTTCGCACCGTGATGTCTAAATGCAAGTTTGACAACCCTGAAGCGAGGCTGATTGACGCCTTAATTTTCGGAATGAAAAATATCATTTGGCCAATATTCTATTCTATTCCATTCTATTCTGTTGACAGGTACACATTTATTTGCAGTTCAGCCAGTAAACACTCAGCTCTATCTAGTTGCTCAGACTCCATCCTGCAAGGGTTTAAGGTTGACAATCATATACTGGAAACTATTTGGTGAGCTCAAATTCCATATGGCAAAGTTACCTATGAAGTGGGTGATGGGAACGCCTCCATTTGTGATCACTCTGTTCAGGATCTGCTCTAGAATTTCACTTCTGATCGGTTCATGGACCTGTAAAGGTATTTACAAAAGGCAAAGTTTCTCCATCTGTTTTCAAGAGAAAATACTAGGCTTTTGAAGCTGTGCTCTATTGGTTGATTGTTTTACCAAGTAGCCCCAAAGATGTTTACTCCCCCAATCAGAGGTGGGTTTCAGCAGGTTCTGACTAGTTCTGGAGAACTGTTAGCGGAAATTTTGAGTAGTTCGGAGAACTGGTAAATACCACCTCTGACTGGCCCCGCCCCCATCTATTCTCCGCCTCCCGAGTCCCAGCTGATTGGGAGAGATTGGAGATTTTACAGTATCTTTCCCCAGCCATGCCCACCAATTCACACCCACAGAACGGGTAGTAATTTTGACCACTGTCCCCAATCCACTGATCAACACAGAAATTGCATCTATAAACACCTTGATGCATTTGTGAAAAAGAGGGCGTCTCTATGGTGGTGATGCCTTTGGTTCTGGATTTCCTCACGATATATTAATTCTACTTTCCCAGGTAGGTTGCCCTCCTCTTGTTTTAATTATTCAAATAATATTTATCAATGAAAGTTGGCTTTACACCTAAAAGCAAAAACATGCTGTGCCTTTAGCCTCAGATTTGCCTTGAACTAAATTCCGTGCAAGGTGTTGCTCCTGTTGTTGTTTCCTGTTTCCCATAGATAGTAAGAGGCAGGGTTAAGAAAAAAAATAATAATTTATATTTTAATTTGAGAACGAAGAAATATCAAAACAGCTTGAGTTTTGCCTTCAAAGACAATCTAGAAATATTTGTGTTGTGGTTCCGTCTGAGGCCCCTCCGGGAACGGCTGACCTTCTGTCGGTTTCCAGCTCAGAGGGAGAGGCTGAGGAACAGGAGGTACAGACAGACGAGGAGGAGGAATCCCAGGCTGAAGAAGAGGGAGGACAGCCAGAGTCCCACCAGGGGGAGCTCTCCCCAGCAAGCAGCCTGGATTCCTTAGAGGAAAGTGCACAAGCCATAATTGATCTGCGACAACGAAGAGCTACTCAGAGACGGAATCAATTGGCTAAATACTTTCAGCATTAAAGTGGCAACAGCTGGGTTTGGGTGTGGTGCTCTTGGGAAAGGCTAAAAGGCAGATCCACCCTTCCTGGCTTGTGGAGTTTTATCTTTGAGAGTCGTGGGACCTGACTGTGAACTTTGGCGTCTTGGAATCCTGGTTTGTGCCTTTGACTATTGAAACCTTGGGGGGGGGGGGGTTCCAGCAAGAAGCTTGCTGTATTGTCTGGACATCAGGACCCTGCTGTACCGTATTATATCCTGTCTGTTGGGAAGAACAGGTTTTCCTCTGTGCTTATTTTTTCCAGTTATAAAATACTTTTGGCTTTTACCAGAGTGTCTGGCTGTTTTTTCCAGTTGGTGTTGAGGTCTGGGGGAACCCAGACAGAACAATTTCTAACTATTATAAGAATTTGAAGAAATTCTATATCAACAGAAGAAAAAAAGTCTTAACGTTATATCTACAGCATCATACAATTTACCTTGAAAGTTTCCAAGAGGATATCAGCTCCCAATTTACACACTTGCTGGGCTGGAGTTTTGGGCAGAATATGGTTGTTTTCCGTGGCTTTACCTCCAAAAAGTCTTTTTGGCCCATAAGAGTCCATCAGGATAAATCCAAGTTCTACTAGACCCTGAGTCACATGATCCCAGCCAAACACGCTGGGTGGGACATCAGAAAGAGTAAGAGAGAGAGAGTGAGAGAGGGGGAAAAAAGCACAATAAAGGTACGAATCCCAGCGACCGATACGGTCCCACAAAGTTGGCCTTCTCCAGGTCCCGTCGACTAAACAATGTCGTTTGGGGGGGGCCCCAGGGGAAGAGCCTTCTCTGTGGCGGCCCTGGCCCTCTGGAATCAACTCTTCCCGGAGATTAGAACTCCGTGTATTTCGTAAACTACTCATGACCCACCTATACGCCAGGCATGGAGGAATTGAGACACCTTCCCCCAAGCTTTTTATATTTTATGTTTGATACATATGTGTTGTTTGGTTTTAAATATGATAGGGTTTTATATGCTTCTTTTTTAATATTACATTTGTTTCGATGCATAATTGTTTTTTATTATTGTTGTGAGCCGCCCCAAGTCTTCGGAGAGGGGCGGCATACAAATCTAATAAATTATTATTATTATTAAGTTATTATTATTCTACATCTGTACTTTTAAAAAAATCTTATAAATATGTTGGTTACAAAGCATCATGGTTTACGTGGGGAATTAACAGGAGGAAAAGGGAAACTTCCTTGCATTAATTGCTCTTAACTGACAGGCTGTCGCAGTAACTCACCTGTTCGCTACAACTTCCAAAAACATGTCAGATATATCATACTGTAGAGGAGTTAAATCCTGCAGAAACCTGGAGCCCTGAAGACACTGTTTGTCCTTGAAAGTTTTCATGACTGATGTTTTCAGAAAGTCAAATATCTAAAATACCACGAGAATGAGTAATTAAGACTTCCCTCCATCAGTATCTTGAAGGAAACAATTCAGGAAATTGACTACACAATAAGCACAACAACAGCAATAGCACTGATATACCGCTTCACAGTGCTTTTACAGCCCCTCTGTAAGTGATTTACAGCGTCAGCATATTGCCCCCAATAATCTAGGTCATTTTACCCTCCTCGGAAGGATGGAAGGCTGACCCAACCTTGATTCAAACTGCCAAATTGAAGGCAGCTGGCAGTCAGCAGACGTAGCTTGCAGTACTACACTCTAACCACTGCACCACGGTGGCTCATAACTAAATACAACAGCATGGCCAAGTTTTCTGAACTTGACTGAGAGACACTCAACATCTAGAAAGATGGACATACCTGTTCTTTAAATCGGTGTATTCTGGCCATTGAAAGCAGAATGGTCACACTGAAGGGGCAGAGGGCTTTCTCAGGATTTCCTTGCTGCTCTGTCTAGGAGGCATCGAAACAATGCAGAGCAATTTAAGAGGACTTTCTATTTACAAAGAAATAATGCCATATTGCTTGCCCGAGATCAGCTTGGTCTCCTGAATTCTGCATTTAATATTTATTTATTGGATTTATACGCCGCCCCTCTCCGAGGACTCAGGGCAGCTTACAACATATAAAAAACAATATAAACTTCCTAATCCAATTCATTTAACTAATTAAACTAAAAACCCAAAGGCATTAAAAATCAATCATTCCCATTCATGCAACAGCATACATTATATTTTGTCAGCCAGGGGGTTAGTCTAATGGTTCCAAACCTAGCGGCATAAATGAGTCTTTAGACTCTTGTGAAAGGCGAGGGGTTGGAAGCAGTGTGAATTTGTTGCGACAGCTGCTTCCAGAGGGGCGGAGCACCCACAAAGAAGGCTCTTCCCCTAGGCCCCGCCAAATGACATTCTCTAGTTGAGGGGACCTGGAAAAGGCCAACTCTGTGGGACCTAACCGGTCGCTGGGACTCACGGTCCCGCAAGTAATCCGGTCCCGTGCCAGGTAGGGCTTTGTAGGTCAAAACCAACACTTTGAATTGTGCCCGGAAACCAGTTGGCAGCCAATGCAGTCTGTGCAGTGCTGGAGAAACATGGGCATATCTCGGAAGGCCCATGACTGCTCGCACGGCTGCATTTTGGACGATTTGCAGTTTCCAAACACTCTTCAAAGGTAGCCCCATGTAGAGAGCATCGCAGTAGCCGAACCTCAAGGTGATAAGGGCATGAGTGACTGTGAGTAAAGACTCCCTGTCCAAATAGGGCTGCAACTGGTGCACCAGGCAAATCTGGGTAAATGCCCCCCTCATCATAGCCAAAAGATGACTAACATACCTTTAAGTATTTTATTAACTCCTTTCCTAGCTCATGGTCCAGGTTGATCGCTAGTACAACATGAAGAATGATGGTGCCTTCCACGTGGCGGAGTTGTTCTAAGGGCACTGTAGCTTGTTCAAGTTCCAGGGATCTTGAAGATTGAATTCCAGTTTTAACATAGAAACATAGGAGATTGACGGCACCAAAAGACTTCATGGTCCATCTAGTCTGCCCTTATACTATTTCCTGTATTTTATCTTAGGATGGATATATGTTTATCCCAGGCATGTTTAAATTCAGTTACTGTGGATTTACCAACCACGTCTGCTGGAAGTTTGTAACAAGAAGTAAAGGCAATATGTCTGCTTCAACAAAGGGCAATGGATATCACAGTTTTGTATTGTTGACGATCTTTTTTGAACCTCATCTTAATTTGTAAATAAGACCACCAATCTATATTTATTCCTTGTTTTCAAATCTTGAGCCGATTTTACTTCTCCTTTTTTATCCAAAAGTTCCGTGTAGTTCACCATTTTACTAAGATATATCATTGCCAATTGTTTTGGATGTATCATTGCCAACGCAAGAAAATATTGGTGTAAAATCAAGAAATGGCTGGAAGAGATTTTGGAACAAAAGATAGAATTGAAACCGGAACTGTTTTCATTAGGAATGTTAGATTTGAAAATGAATAAAAAAATTCAATATATAACACTACACATATTAATTGCTGCAAGAATTGCTCTCGCACAAAATTGGAAAAAGGCTAATATGCCCTTCAGAGGAAATAGAAACCAGAAAGATACTTGAATGTGGATAAATGGGCCAAATGAGTATGGAGTTAAAAGATTTGGACTATGACAAAGAATGGAATAGAATGTATGTGGTCAAAAAACAGAAACTAAAATAAGAAATAGGAATTTTAAAGTAGTATTGATTAAACATTAATCAAAGTAACATTATTATTATTATTATTATTATTATTATTATTATTATTATTATTAAACAATTAGTATTATAATCGTTACAGAAAATATATGCTGATACAGATGGCTGTAAAACTACTTTACACTGTTATATTTGTCTTGGGTTTTTTTTCCTGTTTATGTTGTTGATTTTTGTTTTTAAAGGTGAAAAATGTTTAACAAAAACCATTTTTTAAAAAGAAAAAGAGAGAGAGAGAGAGACTGAGAGAGGGAGGGCGAGAAAGAAATAACTTACTCTGAATCTTTCTGCTCTTCTTTTTGCTTTTTATCCATCTGGTTGAAAAAGTTGACAATCCCTTCCAAAACGTTTTTCTTGCTACCCTGAGAAGTTACGAGATAACTGTGTTACATAACTCATAATGCCAAGTCTTTGGGTAAACGGGATAATTCCTCTGAGCCATTAAATTATGACATTAGAAAAATTTAGATAGGCAATCCCCCCCCCCCAAAGCACTACCTTTGAAGAAAGCAGCAACAGCTGATATACTAAAGGTGGGATTTCCTGGAGATCTAACTTTGAAAACATTCTTAAGATCTTTTCTACCACAAATTGAAGTTCTTCTTTACTCAAAGGAACATCCCTGCATAGTGAAACAAAAGACAGATTGATGCCTTTTCAGAAAACAGTACATTTACATCAGAAGTAACAGAGTAACATATACTGTACATTCATTCATTCATTCATTCATTCATTCATTTATATGTTATTCTTATACAGTATATTGTCTTTCTTCAAAGCTCCAAGGAACAGAATGGGTTCTCCCCTTCTCGGTTAATCTTTACAGTGAACCTGAAGCAGTCAGCTGAAAGACCAGATTAATTTATTTTATCAATTTTATGAAACTGCCAACTCTATTACAACTCTGTCTGGCACACATTACACTTCATAATTTTGTTTGGTTTTTGACTCACTATATCTTATAAATTGAGGTATTCTGGACTGCAAAACATGACTTAAATGATGGACCATTGTGGCTTAGTCACAAACTAAAGTTAAAACAAAGCTATTAGTTAACAGAGTATATGGATCCAGCCAATGAAAGATAATATCAATGAATAAACTTGTAGCTAGATCGGGATTTGAATACAGATGTTTTGATCCTAGCTTGGCATTCTAAAGTAATCCAGGTCAGACTTGTATAATATCCTTTTCCCACAATCATTTTTTCATTTAAAGAAAGCAGACAAAGACTAGTCTAGACATGACTGGATTTGGTCCAAATAATCTGAACTTTGATCACCTTAAACCAGGGGTCTCCAACCTTGGCAACTTTAAGACTAGTGGACTTCAACTCCCAGAATTCCTCAGCCAGCAAAACTGGATTAATGGCTGCTAATTAACTAATCAACAAAGCTCATACCAGGACAGGTTACCAACAATCCATTCAGAACGCAAAGCTGGCTGAGGAATTCTGGAAGTTGAAGTCCATAGGTCTTACAGTTACCAAGGTTGGAGGCTCCTGATTCAAATAATCTTTCTAAGCTCTTTTCAGTTTCATCAGCTAATTCAGGAAAAGATGTAAAAGCATCCCTTAGCCCCTGGATCTTTCCAAAATGACAGACACCAATGCTTTGCTTTGGAACCTTTCTCACTTAAGGGACACAAGGGAAGCCGAAAACACCTTTTGAAGTCCAAGCATAGACTGTTATTGAAGAACTCTGTGCACCCTGCAATTGATCCCAAGTCAGAGACAAACAGCAAAAAAGGAAATGTTAAGAACCTTACCTGAACATGGAAGTTAGATGGATCACATACTGAGGGGTCCACCTGTCCAAAATAAATAAATAAATAAATAAACAAAACCCCTCCCACTTTGAATCTAAATACAATAACAAATATGATACCTCCAGAGAAACCCTATTTGGACAGGGAGTCATTGCTCAGTCGCTCATGCCCCTCATCACCTCGAGGTTCGATTACTGCAACGCTCTCTACATGGGGCTACCTTTGAAGAGTGTTCGGAAACTTCAGATCGTGCAGAACACGGCTGCGAGAGCCATCGTGGGGCTTCCCAGTTTCACCCACGTTTCTACAACACTCCGTGGCCTGCATTGGCTGCCGATCAGTTTCCGGTCACAATTCAAAGTGTTGGTTATGACCTTTAAAGCACTACATGGCACTGGACCAGAGTACCTCCGGAACCGCCTGCTACCATACGAATCCCACAGTTGGCCTTCTCCAGGTCCCGTCGACTAAACAATGTCGTTTGGTGGGCCCCAGGGGAAGAGCCTTCTTTTTTGTGGCCCCGGCCCTCTGGAATCAACTCCCCCCGGAGATTAGAACTGCCCCCACCCTCCTTGTCTTTCGTAAACTACTCAAGACCCACCTATACCGCCAGGCCTGGGAGAGTTGAGACACCTTTCCCCCAGGCTCTTTATATTTTATGTTTGGTATGTATGTGTTGTTTGGTTTTTAAATATGATAGGGTTTTATATGCTTCTTTTTTAATATTAGATTTGTTTCACTATAATATTGTTTTTTATTATTGTTGTGAGCCGCCCCAAGTCTTCGGAGAGGGGCGGCATACAAATCTAATAAATTATTATTATTATTATTATTATTATTATTATTATTATTATTATTATTTGTTTGATAAACTAAACCCACAGAGAAACTGATTTATAAAGTGGTACTTGAAAGCTCCATTCTGAGACTCAATTCTAAGACATTCTGAGAGTATTGCAAGGAAAATGGTAATGATGAACATTTCCAGTTAATACCAAAGTAAACATTCTATTACGTTTGCTCATTATCTATGGGAAGAAATATGAGGACACTTCATAAAATACTTGTGAAGAGAGAGCAGGAGGGAGAGGGATGGAGGGATTCCATGTACAGCAATGTCGTCTGGCAGGGCCTGGGGGAAGGGGCCTTCTCTGTGCCAGCTCCAGTCCTTTGGAACCAATTCCTCCTAGAGATTTGCACTGCCCCCACTCTTCTGGCCTTTTGAAAGGTTTTAAAAATATACCTTTGCCGACAGGCCTGGGGCCATTGAGCGTTGACACTCTGTTCCAGCCAATAGTATGACTGTGACTGGATGATTTACAATGTGTTGAATATGGGGTTTTTAGGATTCAGGGTTTTATGGATATGATTATATTTTGTATTGACTTTTATCTTGTAAGTCGCCCTGAATCCCCTAGGGAAGGGTGCCCTAGAAATTTGAAACAATAATAATAATGATAATGATTATGATGATGCTTCCCCAGGGCATGATATCATGGTCTTTCAAGACTGAAGAATGCCAATGCAATAATACTTATGAATAATTTTGCATTTGCCTACGTAAATTAGAAACATAGAAATATACAAGTTTGACGGCAGAAAAAGACCTCATGGTCCATCTAGTCTGCCCTTATACTATTTTATGTATTTTATCTTAGGATGGATATATGTTTATCCCAGGCATGTTTAAATTCAGTTACTGTGGATTTATCTACCACGTCTGCTGGAAGTTTGTTCCAAGGATCTACTACTCTTTCAGTAAAATAATATTTTCTCATGTTGCTTTTGATCTTTCCCCCAACTAACTTCAGATTGTGTCCCCTTGTTCTTGTGTTCACTTTCCTATTAAAAACACTTTCCTCCTGGACCTTATTTAACCCTTTAATATATTTAAATGTTTCGATCATGTCCCCCCTTTTCCTTCTGTCCTCCAGACTATACAGATTGAGTTCATGAAGTCTTTCCTGATAAGTTTTATGCTTAAGACCTTCCACCATTCTTGTAGCCCGTCTTTGGACCCGTTCAATTATGTGAACTTTACATTAAGTTGACCACCAGAACAGATGCCACCAAATGGCATCTGGTCTGGCAAGCACAAACTTACCTGCTGGAACAGAGGGTATTAATCAGCTGTTTCTTATATTCGTCCCCGGTCAGCTCACCTGAAAGGGGGAATACGTTAAATGTTGCTAGTTAGCAAAAGACAGGAAGGAAGGAAAGCGGACGAGGAAAGGGCTTACCCGTTCCATATTCAAGGGTCTCTTTAGATGTAGCCAGCACAGTCAGAATCGTAGGAAAGAGTTCCAAAGACTTGCCACTCAATAGGCTGCCACCTTTAATTGCTTCGATGAACAACATAGCCAAGTCGGCCAGAGTAAGCCCTGGAAGCTTATGAGCCTGACATATTAAAAATATATTATTTTTTTTTAAAAATCTGATTATGTATTAAGAGGTTTCACATGCAATTTAAAAATGAGTTCTGAATTACATTATAACAACTATAAAAGTGTCACAAAAGTACCTCCTCTACTCTCAAACTGAAATATCATCTCGCAAAGTAAGAGGAATTAAGAATCCTTGAGGAGTTGGGTGGCATATAAATTAGATAGATCGATAGATAGATCGATAGATAGATAGGTAGGGAGATAGGTAGGGAGATGGATGGATAGATAGATAGTTAGATAGATAGATAGATAGATGGATGGATGGATGGATGGATGGATGGATGGACGGACGGACGGACGGACGGACGGACGGACGGACGGACGGACGGACGGACGGACGGACAGACAGATAGATGCCTTTCGTAAACTCCTTAAAACCTACCTCTGTCATCAAGCATGGGGGAACTGAGTTCTAGTGCATGATATGACTGTATGTATGTTTTTTATACTGGGGTTCCTTGCTTTTATATTTTTAAATGTGTAATTGTTATCTTAGATTTTAATTATTAGATTTGTCAATATATATTGTTTTTGTCACTGTTGTGAGCCGCCCCGAGTCTATGGAGAGGGGCGGCATACAAATCTAAATAATAATAATAATAATAATAATAATAATAATAATAATAATAATAATAATAATATATAATATATAGAAAGCAATCATTCCCACTGTCACTCAGGGAAAAGCCCTGCAGAATTATTTTTCTCAGAGAGTGAAAAGAAGACAAGAGAAGTAGGGAAGAGAAGAAGAAAGAAGGAAGAAAAGAGGGAGAGAAGGGTGTGTTGTTGTATGGTGTGGCGGAAACAGACCAACAACCTTATAATTTTATATGTATATATATTATTATGTCTATTTGTTAGATAATGCAAAAGCAATCTACGGTATGTTAATATTTGATGTTATTGATGTATATGTGGGAGAGTTAAAAAAAAACTTTTTTTAAAAAAAACTTTTTAAAAAAAAAACATTACCTCTAACATAAGCAGTCTTACTATCTCAGATGCAATTTCCACTTGCAGATCACCTGATTCCACTAACTCAATACAGTGTTTGTAAATACTTAGTCTTCTGGAAACACCCTTCGGTTGAGAGCAAGGAGAGCCTAAACAAAAACACACGCCACACAATAGCAACAACATGTTGTTAATTTTGAACCGCTTAAACAGAAAAAAGTGGGAGTTTGCAATCTGAAAGCTTGTACATTCCTTTATCAATGGATAGGGTAATTTGCTTCCCCAATACTTTGTTGCTTAAAAAGTTTCAACTGTTTATAAGCCATTACTTGATGCTAGGCTGTTCTAATAGCAGAACAGGCTTAATATCTGGATTTCCTATCTTTTGATAACATTTTAAAAGGTAGGAAACCCAGATATTAAAATGTAACCAAGCAGCCCGTTGTCCCCAGTAGTCAAAAAAATATTATTTATGTACTTGCTCAAAATACTAGCTTCATATAGCCATGACATTGGGCCAGAGATCAATCCACTAGTCCTTTGTAAGTACCTTTGAACATTCCTCTCAGAACAGCACCAATCCCCTTCTTCTTCAAAGCATGTTTCGTAATGAGGTCATTCAACTGTAGCAAAGAGAACAGAGTTGTGAAACATGTCATTCTTTTGAACTTTTACATCCATCATTATTCCCAGTTTTAATTTGAATAAAAACATGCATATTTATTGTCTTCTTAATAATGTAGTCTGCAAATTATCACGAGTAATCTTTGCAAGAGGGTGAAGATGTTGGAAAAAATGAATGAATGAGAACTTAGACATAAACAATGAAGTGACACAGTAGCGGAGTCTATTGATAGCTTATTTCATAAACGGCAACCTAGCCCAGTTGGCAATAAACCTGGGTAGAAGCCTTTTAAAACATACAAAATATTCATGTTAATGACTAATGGACTTAATAATGGTTTCCTGATTTTAGTTTGATATTCTATGAAAACATCCATTTCAATTTCAGTATCACAAATATCAATATTGTTATTGATGAACCCTACCCTCCCCGCTTGTTTTTTTAATAATAATGAAAATAACACAAATAACCTGGGGATCAACATGAAGAAGCTAGTGAGGATAGAACAAGTTTCAAGTTTTATTGGATTTATATGCCGCCCCTCTCCGAAAACTCGGGGCGGCTAACCACAATCATAAACAATGTACAATAAAATCCAATACTAAAAGCAAATTAAAACCCCTTAATATATAAAAACCAAACATACATACAAGCATACTATATACAGTGATCCCCCGTTTATTGCGTCCCCAACCATTGCGAACAGGGTACTTCGCTATTTTTCAACCCGGAAGTCAAAAATACCATCTACGCATGCGTGCCCTGCACGCATGCGTAGATGGCAGCGGCTTCCCTGGGTCTTCCCCCTCTTGCTGGCGTCAGCGAGGAGTTTCCCCACCGCCCACGCAAACTCCTCGCTGCCGCTCGCCCGCCCTTCGCCTGCCCACGCCGTTCGCTCCCCCCTCTTGCTGTCGGGAGGGCGAGAAGCCCTCCCCAGCACCCGCTCGCCCGCCCTTCGCCCTGGCGGAGAAATTCCAGCCCCCACCTGGTCCCGCCCGATCCTCCTCCCTGAGGCAGCTCGCCCTCCCATGGCCGCTTCCTCCACCCTCTATTGCAAGCCCTCGCCACCGCAGCCAACGCGCGCTGCGATCTTCAAGCCCGGCTCCTTTCGGCCCAGCATCCCGGGCCAAGCAGCTGCCTTCCGTGACTGAGCCTGGCTGGCCCGGAAGATCGTAGCGCGCGTTGGCTGCACCGGCGGCGACATTGCTGCCGGCTTGGCTTCGCTCGCCGCTGCAGCCAACGCGCGCTACGATCTTCCGGGCCAGCCAGGCTCAGTCACGGAAGGCAGCTTGAAGATCGCAGCGCGCGTTGGCTGCGGTGGCGAGGACTTGCAATAGAGGGTGGAGGAAGCGGCCATGGGAGGGCGAGCTGCCTCAGGGAGGAGGATCGGGCGGGACCAGATCGTAGCGCGCCGGACGGGGGTCTCCCGGGCTGCCCGATGCGACGGCCGCCCAGAGCGCTTGGCCAAGGGGGCTCCACTTCAGGTGCCGGCGGAAAAGCCCGGCAGCCAAGCCGGCGTCTTGCGATCGCCGCCTGCCCGCTTCGCCCGGCTCCTGCGGGTCACTTCGGGGGCTCTTCCTCCCTCGGGGCGCAAATAAAAAACCCCCAGCCCTGGAAGTTCGCCGCGTCTGTCAACGCTTCTCTTCCCCTTCCAAGCGCCCGATCGCAGCCTGGCAAAGCCGGTGCAGACGGGGATAAAAACCACCACCCCTAAAAAAGCCCGGGGCGCCACGCGCAACCACCTGCCTGCGTTCGCGGGGGGAAGATCCCCGCTCGCCGCCAAGGATGCCGAGGCCGCCCGGGAGAGGTCAAAGCAAGCCGGGCCCGGCGGGCGCCCTGGAGCCGCCGGCAAACAAAGGAATAAAAAAGGAGGAAGCCGAGCGCGGGGAAGAAGCGAAAGCGCCAATTTGCACAACTCGCAAAAGCGCGTGGAAAGATCACAAACACACACACACAAAAGCCGCGCGGGATCTGCACGCGGGGCTGGGAGGGAAAAAAGCGCCTCTTTGCAAAGCAGCAGCCGCCCGATCCGGGGCGCGGGACCCCAGGCTCAGTGACGGAAGGCAGCCGCTTGGGCCGAGAGGAGCCGGCCTTGATCCGCCAACGCGCGCTACGATCTTCCGGGCCAGCCAGGCTCAGCGGATCAAGGCCGGCTCCTCTCGGCCCAAGCGGCTGCCTTGATCCGCTGAGCCTGGCTCGCCCGGAAAATCGTAGCGCGCGTTGGAGACAGGCTTTGAGTTTTGGCTGCGGGGCGAGGGAGTTAGGAAAGTCCTACTTCTCCCCCCGCAGCCAAAACTCAAAGCCTGTCTCCTGCTGCCCGGTTTAGCCAGGACACGAGCGGCGAAATGACTTGGAGGAATGTGAAGCTGAAACCGGCCGGTTTCATCTTCACATTCCTCCAAGTCATTTCGCCGCTCGTGTCCTGGCTAAACCGGGCAGCAGGAGACAGGCGGTGGGCTGGGAGCCGCAGGCGAAAGGAGCTCGGGCATTGTTCTCCGGACCCCGCCCGCAGCCTGGAGAGGGAAAGGGCCGCCGCGGGGCTGAGCGGGCGGGGTCCGGAGAACAATGCCTGGCGCCGCGCTCCGATGCCCGAGCTCCTTTCGCCTGCGGCTTCCAGCAGCACTTTGAATCCAGCAGCTTCTGCTGGATACGGGCGGTGGGTGGGACGAGCAACGCGGAAGCCAGGGGCTGTGGCAGCTCGCCCCCCCATCGCCCGTATCCAGCAGAAGCGGCGGGATTCAAAGGGATTCAAGGCTAACTTCTGCGCTTGGCTTGAGGACTCAGCTCGGAAGCTGCACGGGTGTTTTAAAAGGTCTCCGCCGGCATGGGGGGCTTCCTACCACCTCCCGAACCCCCAACTCGGGTTTGGGGGGGTGCTAAGAAGCCCCCCATGCCGGCGGAGACCTTTTAAAACACCCGTGCAGCTTCCGAGCTGAGTCCTCAATCTTCGGCTCCTCGCTAGCGCTGTGGGAGTAAAAACACCGTCTGCACATGCGCAGACGGTGTTTTTACTTCCGCATCGCTACTTCGCGAAAACCCGCTCGTTGCGGGGGCTCCTGGAACGGAACCCTCGCAACGAGCGGGGGATCACTGTATACAGTTGTAACGGCCTAGGGGGAGAAAAAGTCTTAATTCCCCCCATGCCTGGCGGCAGAGGTGGGTTTTAAGTAGCTTACGAAAGGCAAGGAGGGTGGGGGCAATTCTGATCTCTGGGGGGAGTTGGTTCCAGAGGGCCGGGGCCGCCACAGAGAAGGCTCTTCCCCTGGGTCCCGCCAAGTGGCATTGTTTAGTTGACGGGACCCGGAGAAGACCCACTCTGTGGGACCTAACTGGCCGCTGGGATTCGTGCGGCAGAAGGCGGTCCCTGAGGAACAAACATGCTTTTTAAAAAAAGCAATTTCAAGGCAAAAGCCATGCATGAATAATGGGATATTTTGGGGTGGGGCCAGTGGTGGGCTACTAGCCGGAACGCTAAATTGCGCTCACGGCCACAGCTCATGAGTGCTTGTGGGGTCAGTGTGGTTTTGCTTCTGCACCTGTGGAAGTAGCAAAATTGCTCCCATGTTTTGGCATGCGCGGAAGCAAAAAAAACCTTGCTGAAACACAGGTGCACCTGTGGCTCCGTGCGTGATTTTGCTAAATCATGCTGGCCCCGGAAGCACTTACGAGCCATGAGGGCGAGCGCAATTTAGCGTTCCGGTTAGTAGCTCACCGCTGGGGGGGGGGGGGGCGGGTGTTGAGGCTGAATATGAGATAAGCAATTGGGGCTGACCTCTTTTTCGTTCAGGCTCTGCAGGCACGATTGGAGGCGTTCTGGGTTCCCTTCTGCTGCCAGAAGCAAGATTTTCTGGTCCATTACGGCAGGGCGAGCTCAATGGAAGCTTTAGGGTCGCTTACCAAATCTTCTGGAAAAAAGGACATTTACTAAAAGAGGTTCTCCATTTGTTATGCTTCCTCGGTCAAAGAAATGCTGTCATTTTAATGCTTGACGATTAGTGTACATTCAAAGTGGCAATAAAGTTATTCTACTCTATTCCATTTCTGGGGAAACCCCTAATTGCCCCTCTGTGACCCCTTCCTATTTCCCCCAAATAACGCCCGCCCCCCTTGCCTCACCCCTATTGACTGGTGCCCAAGTGACCTCTCATCACTCAATACAAGGTAGTTCTCGAGTTACAATCCCCAAATTTCTGTTCTTAAGTGAAACATTTGTTAAGTGAGTTTTGCCGCATTTTATGACCTTTCTCACCGTGTGATCACATGATTCTAGGCGCAGTGGTTCTCAACCTTTCTAATGCCGCAACCCTTTAATACAGATTCTCATGTAGTGGTGACCCCCAACCTTAAGTCAAGCGCCAATTCTCCCAACAGAGTTTTAAACTGATTGACAGGAAAGTCAGTGGGACACACCCACTGTAAATGCCTGATTGGTCAGATTTGTAAAAATATGTTGTTATTATGATTATGATTATTATTTATTAGATTTGTATGCTGCCCTTCTCCAAGGCACCGGAATAGAAGCTTTAGTTCCTAACACCATGGGAAATTTGTCTTTTCCCATGGTTTTAGGTGGCCCCTGAGGAGTCCTCAGCCACATTTCAGTGCCATTGCAATTTCGAACAGTCACTAAATGAGTTATTATAAATTGAGGACTACCTGTAAGCTCCTCCCACATTGCCTGAGGCTACTTTGATCCTTCTTGCCACAATGGATTTATTGACTGACCCCTACCCCTTCCTTCCTCTGCACCTCCTGTAGGACCCTGCCCCAATTGGGAGACTGACTTCCAAGCCCCCCTCCCAAATGACACCCCCAGATCTCTTCTCTCTTCCACTGCCCCCCTGCAGGACCCTGCCCCAAATGGGGAACTGACTTCCAAGCCCCCTTCCCAAATGACACCCCCAGATCTCTTCTCTCTTCCACTGCCCCCCTGCAGGACCCTGCCCCAATTGGGGGACTGACCTTTAAGCTGCATCCCAACTGACACCCCCCAAAAAACCCCTACACTCCCCCCATTGCATGACCCTGCCCCAATTGGGGGACTGACCTCCAAGCCCCGCTCCCGACACCCCCAAATCCCCCCCACTGATCTCCCCGCAGGACTCCCAAGCTAATACCCACCCCACTCCCACCCCAAAAAAAATCCCATTTCCCGTTGCTTCGCTCCTATTGGCTGGGATCTCTTGTCGCCCTATAAGCTCTCCGCATTGTCTGATAGTCTGGCCCCAATGATAGTCTGATAGTCTGGCCCCCTTCCCACAACACCCCCCTTCCTTCCACCCCAAATCCCCCCTCCCCTCCGCTGCCCTCCCCCCCCCCCAAGCCCCGCAGGACCCCCTGCTCCAATTGGTGGCTCTTCCCCACCTTCCCTTCCTCTCCTCCGGCCCTATCGAGGCGTCCCCGCCTTCCTCGCCACTTTTCCCGAAGGTCTAATCTCCCGCCAGGAACTTACACAACAAGCCCCGCCTCTTCTCAAGAGAGAGGTGGGGAGGGAAGGACGGACTTTGGTTTCCCTAAGCAACCAATCCCCCGCTTCACCTTCCGTCACGTCTGACGTTTCCAAACTTCACCACCCCGAAGGCGGTGCCAACTGAAAGACCCGGATGGGACCTTTGCCGCGCTTTTGGCCAAGGTCCGACAGCTTCGGAGGTTCTGAGTTCGAGCCCCCGTTCGTCAGTATTTCCCAACCTTGGCCACTTGAAGATATTTGGACTTCAACTCCCAGAATTCCCTAGCCAGCGAATGCGAATGCTGGCTGGGGAATTCTGGGAGTTGAAGTCCAAATATCTTCAAGTGGCCAAGGTTGGGAAACACTGCCGTTAGTAACTACACGAGTTTTCCTTGTCAAAGGTCGAGGCGATTTTTTTTTTTTTAAATCCAGCAGGGTTTGTATTTTTTTAAAAAAACAGTCTCTCGCCTAAGGTCTTAAGAGGTTTGAGTCAAGTTCCAATATCTGAGAGGCTGCCACAAAGAAGAGGGAGTCAGGCTGTTCTCCAAAGCACCTGAAGGCAGAACAAGAAGCAATGGGTGGAAGCTGAACAAGGAGCGAAGCAACTTAGAACTGAGGAGAAATTAATAAGTGGAACGGCTTGTCTCCAGAAGTCTCCAACACTGGAAGATATTAGAGTACCATTTGTCTGAAGTACAGAGTTTCCTGCCTTAGCAGGGGGTTGGACTAGAAGACCTCCAAGGCCCCTTCCAAACTCTGTTATTCTATTCTATTCTATTCTCCAAAGCACCTGAGAGTAGGACAAGAAGCAATGGGTGGAAACTAATCAAGGAGAGAAGCAACTTAGAACTGAGGAGAAATTTCCCGACAGAACAATTAATCAGTGGAACGGCTTGGCTCCAGAAGTTGTGAATTAATTAATTATTTGATTGATTTGATTTGTATACCGCCCCTCTCCGTAGACTCGGGGCGGCTAACAACAATAATAAAGCAACATATAACAAATCTAATTTTTAAAATAACTAAAAACCCTTATTAAAAAACCAAACATACACACAAACATACCATGCATAAATTGTATAGGCCTGGGGGGAAGGAATGTCTCAATTCCCCCATGCCTGACGACAGAGGTGGGTTTTAAGGAGCTTACAAAAGTCAAGGAGGGTGGGGGCAATCCTGATCTCTGGGGGGAACTGGTTCCAGAGGGTTGGGACCGCCACAGAGAAGGCTCTTCCCCTGGCTCCCGCCAAACAACATTGTTTAGTCGACGGGACCTCCAAGGTCCCTTCCAAACTCTGTTATTCTATTCTATTCTCCAAAGCACCTGAGTGTAGGACAAGAAGCAATGGGTGGAAACTAATCAAGGAAAGAAGCAACTTAGAACTGAGGAGAAATTTCCTGACAGAACAATTAAATCAGTGGAACGGCTTGTCTCCAGAAGTTGTGAATGCTCCAACACTGGAAGTTTTTAAGAAGATATTAGAGTACCATTTGTCTGAAGTAGTGTAGGGTTTCCTGCCTAAGTAGGGGGATGGACTAGAACAGTGTTTCCCAACCTTGGCAACTTGAAGATATTTGGACTTCGCTGGCTGGGGAATTCTGGGAGTTGAAGTCCAAATATCTTCAAGTTGCCAAGGTTGGGAAACAGGACTAGAAGACCTCCAAGGTCCCTTCCAACTCTGTTATTCTATTCTATTCTATTTATTTTATTTATTTGTTTTGTCAAGTACATATTGGTGGTATACAAAAGATATATCAATATTTATATACATGTTACTAGTAAAAGAGAAATATTGGGACGGGACAGAAGGCATTCTGGTGCACTTATGCCACGCCAAGGTCCATTCCAACTGTTATTCTATTCTGTTCTATTCTGTTGTATTCTATTCTAAACTTTTAGCCATGAACTTTGGGATGAACACTTCAAAGGGTGTGGGAGTATGAACAGATTTCAGAAAAGTTTCAGACTACAGAACTTATTACCATCAATGGTGGACATGTGGTAAAGCTAAAATTTATTGGAAGATGATTGAGAAGATATTAAAAGAAATATTAAAGCATGATATAGATAACACCCCGGAATTTTACTTATTAGGAATTACCAATCAGACTTATAAGAAAGAAACTCTTTATTTAATCATACACATATTAACTGCGGCTAGAATAATATATGCGCAAAACTGGAAGGGGGAGGAAATCCCCAAGAAAGAAGAAGTTATAGCTAAAATATTAGATTGCACCGAAATGGATATGATGACAAGACGATTAAACGATCAAGAAGATACTAAATTTTATGAAACATGGAATAATATATATAAATGGTTAGATAAGAAAAAATAACAGATAGATTTGTTTTTATTTAGGTTATAACAATATTAATATTAGTTTAAATGTATTTGTTGATGATTATGATATAATAGTTTATTCACAAGCAACATATTAAGAATTTTGTTTTATGCATGTTTAGTAACTGAGACTTGTTTAAATGTTTGATTAGATGAATATATTACACATAAACAATATATTAAGAATTTTTACTTATACCGTACTAACATTGCATTTAAGATTTGAAAATTTTTTACTAGACTTTTTTAACGTTTAACAAATGTTTGATTATGTATTCTTTTTTCTATTTGAATGTATACTTTCAAAAGAAGCGGGGAAATACATCCCCACTTTATGTTTAATGTTTGTATGTCTGTATGTCTATTTTATGAAAAATAATAAAAAAAAATTAAAAAGAAAAAAGAAAAGTTTCAGACTACAGGAAACATTTGCACTTCTCAGGTGATCCTGGGGGCACAGATAGACCTCCAGGTGGCCTCAAGGACTCTCAAAAGGATGTAAATGATCAGCTGTCTACATGGAATATAAATCCTTCCATTCTCCACCATCCGGTCAGAGCTGAAGAAGTTTCTTGGTTGAGAAGCGAAACGTCTTCAAAGAAAATCCAGAAAGTCCAGTTGCCTCTTGAAAAAACACCTTTGGGGATTCCAGTGAGAGAGAAAACTGAATCCAACAATTCTGCACTAAACAGACTCAAAAGGGTGTTGCTATTGGATGGGAAATCCATAGAGAAGTCAAAAGTTATTCCGGAAGATCAGGACAAACCACTTCCACACCATTGCTAAGAGAACAGTATGAATCAGTTTATAAAAGTAATCAGCGGTCAAGTTCAACTTGCAGGCTACTTCTGCTGACTGCAATTTGGCAGTTCGTATCTCACCAAGTTCAAGGTTGACTCAGCCTTCCGCCCTTTCTTACTTTTTTATTTTTTATTTTACTTTTATTTTTTTAAAAATGGGATTACTGTAATCCACATATCCTTTCTACAAATGTACAGCTTGTTTTTCAAACTTTCTATGAAACCTTGAGCTGTTGGAATAAGCCAATTGAGGAGAACCATAATCCCTAATGATTAGTACAGCTTGGCTTTATTCTTTAAGGATGTCATTTTTCTGGAGATTTGAGTTGCTGTGGCAATTTTATCATTATTCCACTGTTTGGAGGAGTACATTTGTTTACATAGTCAAAGTGTCAGCAACCTGGGGTAGATACACAAGACACAACTTGACATCAAAGTAACCATTCATGTTGTCTGTTTACAGTCAGTAAGTTAAGTTAAATTGAGCCAGGGTGGCGCAGTGGTTAGAATGCAGTGTTGCAGGCTAACTGCCGACTGCCAGGAGTTTGATTCTGACCAATTCTAGGTTGACTCAGCTTTCCATCTTTCTGAGGTTGGTAAAATGAGGACCCAGATTGTTGGGGGCAATATGCTGAATTTGTAAATCGCTTAAAGAGGACTGTAAAAAATACTATGAAGTCTAAGTGCTATTGCTATTAAAACCAATAAACAACATTCAATGCAATAGATTAAAAATAGTATAATGATAGAGTATTTTGGCAATACTAACAATTTTAAATGTCTATTTTATTATGTGTTTAATTAATTGACTTTAATTAGCTTTATTATATTATAAAAATGATATTCCATAGACGAGAACTTATTTGAGTTACATGAATTATAACATAAAGATGGAAACACAGAGGTAAATTTAAAAAGAACGTAGAAATATTAAAAATTGTATTTCTGTATTGATCTGACTATAGTTAGATTTTTCTTTTTTGTACTAGTTAGACTTCTAAGACAAGTGGATCAATGGTAGCTCCTTTAAATGTTAAATGTTGTCTGTCTTGTTGGTTTAAAGAAAAACAATAAAAATATTATTAAAAAACAACAACATTCAATGCAGCAACTGGATTCTTTATATGCCTGGTTTTGCCTACCAAAACAGATGAGGTGTCCTTTTTAAAGATGAAGATAAAGGCTCCGTTGCCTTTTAGGATGGATTTTTTTTTTTGCAGCTTCGTAATCTAGCAGCTCTGGGACTTCATTATGTTCCATCCAAGCATGACCATGCTTAATATTTTTTGCTAGCAAAGATTACTATTGGCATGGACTTTCTAGCATCTCCTACTTCTCCCGCTATTAGATGTTCCCATGAACAGATTGCATTGTTCTACTTGATGTGCTGCCTTTTAGAACATCATGTGCTGAGCCGTTTGCTGCTTGGAAATCTGCTGCCTTAGTGGCTCACTTAGCACCAGGTGGAGGCTGCAAGGCTGATCCTGCTTAGATAACTTAAATATCGGCTGAAAAATACTGGTGGGCCATTTCAAGATCCTGCTTTCATATGTAGGTGGATGGACTTACTGTATTTTTTAATCTTTCAGCCCTTCACACAGAGGCTCTGCAGACAATGTCAACTGAGAGCCAGACATCAATGCCAAAATACCATATTGTGTTTGCTTAACGAGGGCCAAATAATACCATTCATAAAAACTGGCAAATGTATGGATGACCAATCAGAAGCTGTATGGGAAAGAGAATAGATCAAAGTGACATTTGGCTGAACCCATCTTGTGCCTTCTCCACACAGGTCCAACTGACAGTTGTATCTCTCGCTCTCTTTCCTTCCCTCTTTCTTTTTCTCCCTTTCTTTCTCTCTCTCTCCCTCCCTCTCTCTCTTTTTCCTTCCCTCTTTCTCCCTTTCTTTCTCTCTCTCTCTCTCCTAGATCCGCACTCACAATTGAACACATATTTTTCTCCCACAGTGCTGGTGCCATGGAATTCCAAATCCTTACATCCCCAAGCAATTAAAGAACACATCTTTCATATTTCAGTTCCTCTCCCGAGGGTCTACAGTATATGCTTCTTTCTTTGAACCTGGAATCTTTTTAAGTTAAAATAATTGTCTGCTAGCTTTAAAGGCCTCCCCCTTGCCTATTCTTTTTAATCTGAATCTAAACTAACCTTCTGTTCCTATTAGAGGAACGACCTGTGACTGCATGTGATAATCCAAGCTTTGATTTGTTTGGACGGGCCTTGTGATATGAACGTAGCTGCTATGGATTATAAACCCCAGCTAATAATGGCTTGGCAAGTTATGAATACTCTGCTATTTGCAGCTTATTCAAAAAAATCAATACACTATTGTTTAATGCAACATGGAAAGCCCAAAAGGAGGAGAGGGAAAGAGAGAGAGAAAGAGTCTTCCACAATGGATGAAAATGAACCACATACATAAAGGTTAAAATGAGAATAATTGCATGAAATACACCTTGTGGTATCAACAGAATACGTACTAGAAATAACAAATGTATTGTGATGTCACCATGATGGTGTCTTCGCGCACATGTCGTTCCCTATTGTCCTCCCTTCCTGTAATTAATCTTAAAATAGTCCTCAATTTATGACGACAAATGGGATTGGAATCTTGAAAACTGATTTTACCACCATGTTTACCATTGAGTGAAGCGTGCAGTCCTTAAGCAAATTATCCAGGTTTCCCATTCAACTGTTTTTCAAAGTCATCTGGGAAGGTTGCCAATCCTGTTTGTTTACAAAACACTGCAACTGTCCTAAATGAACCTAGTACCTGGATTGCGATCATGTGACAATGGTGGTGGGTGGTACAATGGTCATAACTGCAAGCATGATTCATAAGTCACTTTTCCAAGGTTGTTTGTCATAACTTTGAACTTCGTAAGTTAAGGGCTAACTCTAGCCCTTGAGCCTCTGCCCCATTCTATGTAAAGGGAATGGCCCGACAGGTACATAAGAACTTAGGAAGAACCCTCCTGGATCAAGTAAAGAGATTCATGTCCCAGGTCCCACCAAAGGCTTCTAGGAAGGGTTCAAGGCGAATGAAAGGACAGTCGTTCATAATTGGTATAGAAGAGGGGTGAAATCCAACAGGTTCTGGAGAATCAAACGGAAATTTTGAGAACCGGCAAATACCACCTCTGTCTTGCCTGAAAATGGGGTGGGAATGGAGATTTTGCAATTTTCTTCCCCCAGGAGTGGGAAGGGAATGGGGCTTTTGCAGTATCCTTCCCCTGCCACGTCTGCCAAGCCACGCCCACCAAGCCACACCACACCCATCAAGCCACGACCACAAAACTGGTAGTAAAAAAAATTGAATTTTACCACTGTATAGAACAGGGGTGGGCAATTAATTTTGCCATGGGGCCGCATGAGAAATTGGGATGGTTTTTGTTAAATCAGTACACGGAGGCTCGGACTAATATAATTAACGCAGTTCTACCCAATACTGCAAAGACCCAGAGCCTGGCCTGACCTAAACACCCAGGCCCACTCTACAAACCTCTAATTGTTTGCTTTACATCAACACGGTGCACCACAGTCACTGCGCTGGAGTGTTTGTGTGGTTTCTGTGCTTGGCCGCTCTCAGTAGGAGGTCGGAAAGCAGGAACCGGAGGAGTCCCGGCAGACGCGGTGAGCTCTTTCATCCTCGCACTGGAGAGGACCCCGACCTCCGCGGACCGGTCACAGACAGCGGGTGGGCCAGATGTGGCCCACGGGCCGCCCCTTGCCCAGGTCTGGCATAGAAGGTCTGTTCTCAGGGCGGGGAAATCATTTATGTGAGCAAACACTCAACTTCAGAACCCCTAAGAGTCTGTGTAAGCCAAGGACTGGTGGGAAGAAGCAGCGATGCATTTAAAGATATAAAGCGAACCTGCATATACAGACACAAATACGTACACATACAAACCAGGGGTGGATTGCCATTACCGGCGCGCTGTGCACGCAGCTTCAGTTCTCTTGTGTGCATGTGCGTCCCAGCGTGTTTTTGCTTCCGCGCATGTGCAGGAAGCAAACACTCACTGAAATCTCACGAGGGGACTAGTGCATGTGTGAAATTTTAGGCATTTTTTTTTGCTTCCGCGCATGCAAAGAAGCAAAAAAATGCAAAAATCTCATGCACACTTCTGTCCCCTCATGAGATTTTGCTTCTGCACATGCGCATGAAGCAAAAATACACAGAGACACATGCTTGTGCGCAAGAGAACAAAAGCTGGCCGTGCAGCGCATCTTGCGCTACCGGTGCACCATACTCTATCGTACTGGTAGCAACCCACTACTGATACAGACATGGCAGGAAGAGAATTCCATTTGTATGGGGAGTTGGGCAGCGTGCAAATTGAATTGAATAAATAAATAAATATGGACATCACATATGCAAGAGATCTCAATTCGCCATGAAGCCGCCCTTCCTCCTCTGATTGAGCTGCACTCTCTGCCTTTTATCTCGCTTTCAACATTCCCATGAATCCTTCATTCTCCCTCCATGTTACACTAATGAGTCTGGCCCAGTTATACAATAAGAGGCTTTTATGCACGCTTAATCGGTCCCAGAATCCCATCAACGTCCCCGTTATGCATTTCTCTGAGCCAAATCTCCTTGGCCACCGCGTTGCCTTTGTTTCCATCCCCTCGTTTGCCTTTTGTACTTTCCTTCCATGGGAATCCCTTCCCTGGTTTGGGTTGACCTCATTACGAAGCCCTCCTGAGCAAGTGCCCTGGGACGGCCTAATCCCAACCCAGCGTTTCTAAACGGGATGCTTACCAGGAGTTTTCTTTGATCCTCTCCACTCCCACTGGCTTCTCTGCAGCCTGCCTGTGTCAGGGTGCCTCACTCTTGGCTCCAGGATTCCCCACAGAGATCTTCCTCGAGTATCTTAGCATCCTTTGTGAGTATTTTATTTATTGAAATTTTGCAATGCGGCCAGCCTTGGTTCTGTTTCGGCAACCAATGCTGCCATAACTTTACTGATCCTTTAAAAAAAAAAAAAGAATAAGAGCAGGGAATGGAGTCCAAGGCTAACATGTCTATATTCTAATGAAAAGAGCAACCAAGATGATTAGAGAACTGGAGGCTAAAACATATGAAGAACGATTCCAGGAACTGTGCATGGCTAGTCTAGAGAAGAGAAGGACCAGGGGAGACATGATAGCAGTCTTCCAATATTTGAGGGGCTGCCACAGAGAGGAAGCTATTTTCCAAAACATCCAAAGGCCAGACAAGGAATAATGGATGGAAACTGATCAAGGAGAGATTCAACCTGGAAATAAGGAGAAATTTTCTGACCGTGAGAGCGATCAACCAATGGAACAGAAGTTGCCTTTGGAAGTCGTGAGAGCTTCATCACTCGAGGCTTTCAAGAAGAGACTAGACTTCCATCAGTCAGAAATGGTGCAGGGTCTCCTGTTTGGTTGGGAGTTGGACTAGATGACCTGCGAGGTTCCTTCTAACGCCTATTCCATTCCATTCCATTCCATTCTATTCTATTCCACTCCATTCTATTCTACTCCATACTACTCCATTACATTACCTCTTTGTGAAAAATCAGGCAGACGTTCAAGTCGTGTCCTGTTTCTTTTGAGCTAGATTATTTATCTACTGTCTGAATAATATCCATGGTAGAAGTCTTCCCCATGGTTGCTTCCATGCATGCACTTACCTGCATCCAAAACAGGCCGCATGGGGACTCCCCAATGGGGTGGGTGGGCCAGCCAGGAGTGGGATTTGGGGGTTCTCCAAACTGCACAGAATCTTAGCTAGATATTCTCCTGAACCCTTGCCCACCCCTGGATGAACATTTATATTTTTTGGCATGGACAACTTCCTTATTTTGTTTTTCAAGTAAGGGGGACATTGTTATGATTATTATACACAATTATCTAAAACCGCAGCTGCCAATTCTTTAGCTGGTGTTGCCACCAAGTTCTTCTCAGGAACTCAGGATGGAGTAATATATCAAAATACTGTAGTATATGTGCAGATCCAAGCAATGTTCCATTAATTTTCCATTATTACGGTTCATAGTCAGTCAGATATTTAAACTGGATTTGGAATTTTTATCCAACCGGTGAACAAGTCTTTTCCAAGGACTTGGCTAATGTTGTTTGATGGTGTTAAAGATACCATTGCAGGATGTAAGCTGTCCCAAGTGGGGCTGTCTTTTGCAATTGACTGATGGGGATTTTGTCAATGCCAATAGTGTTTTCTACAGTTGTTTTGGGATTACACACAAGACTCCTATTACTATTGGTACTGTCTTTGCTTTCTTTTGCTACAGTTGTTCTATTTATTTGTAGGTCTTTGTATTTTGTGATTTTTTATCCCATTTTTTTCTTCTACTCTGCTGTCTCTGGGTATTGCAACATTCACTATGGAGGCATCATTATTATTATTTATCATTATTATGGGGACAAACACTAAACAACTATCCTGTTTCCCTGAAAATAAGTCACTCCCGAAAGTAAGGCATAGGAGAGGTTTCGTAGAATTGCCTAATATAAGGCATCCCCTGAATGTAAGACGTAGGAGATGTTTCGTTTCGCAGCATTCCTGAACAGATCATATATAACAAATATTTGAAGAAAGTATAATTGTTGTACATGGAAATACTGTAATGGTATGCTAGTGGTAAGAAATTATTGATAGGATTCACAGTTTGTCTGGTTATGCTGGTTTGTGATGACAACTACTGTACGGTATATAATAAATGTTTAATTTTTTTGTTCAGCAATAAATGTGAATTCTTCTTCAATGAAAAAAAAAGACATTCCCTAAAATAAGACATAGCACATCTTTGAGAGCAAAAATTAATATAAGACGCTGTCTTATTTTTGGGGAAACAGGGTAGTTAGTCAGAGGGAGATAAAACCTTGAGTACGTATAGAGAAGTTCTGTATTTTTCATACTTGATGTAAGCCCTCAAGTTATGAATGCTTATATAATTTTAATAATAAATATATAACAACAGAATCTTGCAAGTCTGAAGACTTCCTTTCTCCCTCCCTTTATCTTTGAGAGGAAAAAGGAGGCTTAAATCTCAAATGATTTCTCAGGCTAAGATTGTTTTTATCGCAGCACTGTCTTGCTTGTAGCTCTTCCACGTTCTTCCCTCTGTCCATTACACTTCTTAGCTGTGTTTAACACATAGGGCTTGAAGAGAAATGATGATAGAGCCTTTTCCTAGGGCATAGAAGGCTTCACACAAAAGTAGGGAAGACTTCTCATTGGGATTTTGTGCAATAAGACTGGCAGATACGGTCTGCAAAAATCCAGGCAATCCATTCAGTCATCATTAAACAAACTTTGTGTAATCACAGGTTGTGCCTGCCAACAGGGTTCACATATGATTTTCTGTCTCTTTTTCTTTCTCCCAGGGGCTAGATTGGAGTGCAACGATGACAGCAATTGTGAGTTTTAACTCTCTTCTTTTTTATTTTATTTTTTATTTATTTTATTTTTATTGTATGCCGGCCTTCTCCAAAGACTCGGGGCGGCAAATGTTTTGTTCCCATTGTCAACCTCACTGGGGATAACTGTTGGGAAAGATGCCAGATTCACATGAGGTGTAAAATGCTCCCGGTTCACTCGTCGCTGTCATTCGTCGGAGAGCTGGTCGTGAAGAGAGCATGAAACTCCGCCCACCTGTCCGGAAGCCCCCTTTTGGTTCTTTTACCCTCTGCGCATGCGCAAAGCATTCTGTGCATGCGCAGAGGGTAAAAGAACCCAGATGGTGGCATCCTGGTGGATGGGTGGAGCCTCACGCTGCCTTCGCGACCGGCTCTCTGACGACCGATAACCAATAATGGGCAGCCAAAGGTTTTACTGCCACACTGTGGGTGTGGCTTATTTTGTGGGTGAGGCTTAATGGCCATGTGACTGGGTAGGAGTGGCTTGCTGGCCATGTGATCAGGTGGGAGTGGCTTGAACGATTGTTCAAGTGAACTATTGCTCGCTGGGGTGACAATTTGCTTCATGTTTCCTGCGCTCTCCTTCCTGGGTCGCCCCCCCCCCCCGCCTCAGGCTGGGTAGCTAGGCGAATATGTGCTGCCAGAAGCATAAATGCTGCCAGCGCCACTTCCACCCATGCCTTCTGCTTGTACCTCAGCCGGGAGGTGGCCATGTGAGGCTGGAGGGAAGCCGGGCAGGAGAGAGGGAAGCTCATCTGAGGCCAGGAAGGAGGAAAGAGGAAAAAAGCAAGGAGCGCAGACACAGCAGCAGGGGGAAAAAGGAGAGCCGAGCCGAGCCCGGTACTCCAGGAAGTGACAGCCGCCAATCAGCTGGAGCTACGCAAGCATCTTCATTTCCGCTGGTGGAACTGTGTTCCACCCCGTCCTGCCTGCTGCCCACTCCTGCCGATAACCACGAGTGAACCAGGAGTATTTCACCCTTGACTAAATCTCAAATCAGCAAACCCCATTTTGGTCGGGCATGTCCTTCAAGCCCACTCTGTGCATTTGTGGGTGCCCATCACTGGAGGTTTTCAAGAAGAGACTGGGAGAGCCTACTTGGGTAAGAGGTTTGTTTATTTATTGAATTTATTTGCTGCCCATCTTCTATCGAAATGAATCTGGGTGGGTTGGAGTAGAAGACCTCCAAGGCCCCTTCCAACTCGGTTATTCTATCTTCCAGCTATGTTCTTGTTCCCTGTGGTGTGTAAATCCAGAAAATCAGGCAGTGAAGGGTTGCTCAACTTTGGCACCAGCAGTGCGCTCTCTGAGGCCATCGTGCGTCAGGATGCGTGCGAGAGGGAAATTTCACCGATTTTTGCTGATATTTTTGTTTTCATGCCTGCGCAGAAGCAAAATATCAGTGAAATTGCCAAAATCTCACTCATATGAGCATGCAAGAGTTCGCTTGCTGCGCATGCACAAAAGCCAAATCTCGCATGGGGCGCATAGCTATGCATACATCCTGGAATTTCCTACCAGAATTGAGCATCTAACCACACCGGCTGCTGCCATCACACTGAAATCAGGCCAAATGAACCTATTTATGGTTCAGTAGTTAAATACGGGTAAATATCTGCAAACAGAGCCAAGGTGTTCCTATGCAAAACTTAATCATGAATTGCCTCCCTAAACAATTAAAGCTGAAATGCAATTGTCTCGGTTGTGATTCAGTGCTGCATGAACTTACAGCCAAAAAGGATTCCCGACTCCTGCTGTAGCTAGCCTGAATCCTCCGCCCCTTTGCAATATCCCCAATTGTTGACTGAGGTTTTGCAGATGTGCTCTTCATCTTGTGATTTCGTTTACCTAGACTGGCACCTTCAGGCCTGTTTCAGAAGAGGAGCAGGCCTTGCGGACTAAACTCGAGCGACTGAGCACTAGCGACCATGGTCCTGTGTTTGGGAAGCATGAGAAGATCCCGGCGCACACCCTGCAGAAGGTGAGCTTCATGGAAAATGGGAGAGAACGACAGAAGCAGGACCCCAAGGACCATTTGCAGATGTGGAGGATGGCCAAGAAAAACATTTAGCACAGACCCATTGGCCAAGCTGGCATTGCCACCCATTTTAATCCCGATCAGATATCCTGCTTTAGAGAGGACTGTAAATATACTGCTCAAAAGTAATAATAATGAAGTTTGATTTACTTGTAAATCAAATTGTAAAATCAAAAGTAATAATAATGAAGTTTGATTTACTTGGAGTTATATTGTGTTGTTTAAGGGTTCCCTTTATTTTTGTTGAGCAGTGTATATATTTGGCTGCAAGTTCTTTATGCCATTTTGTATGTTCACTCAGACCTTTTAATCTATGCACCGTTATCTAACTTTGATCATCTTATTCATTGTTAGAACTGTAACCATTTACTTCACAGCCCTGGCCATCTAATCCTAAAATCCTATAATGTTAAGCCAAGCCTTGGTGATAAAGAGAAGTATAATTACCTCCTCCTCCTCCTTCCTCTTCCTCTACTTCTCCTTCTCCTCCTTCTCCCTCTCCTCCTCCTCCATCTCCTCTTCCTCCTCCTTCCATATCTATCATTGGACTTTGGTGATCATGTTGGGGGTCTTATTTTTGTTCACAGACACACAAAAAAGTGCTGCTGAGTTTTATCCAAACCAGGCCTTTAGATTTTGAAGTCATGATGTTCTTCTTTTGCCTAGATCTCATTTGCCTTCAATCTTTTCCCTATCAGCCATTGGATGGCACCAAACTCAAAAAAATAGAGCAGTGTTAACCGCAGTACTGTACTGTAATTTCTGACTCAAACTGTGGACTCTACATAGATATCAGTTCACTCTAGTTCAAAATGTTGGTTTGATTCACAACCACTCATGATATGCAAGAGTAACCATTAGGATAATTCCCCACGTGTTCAAAATAACAGTTACAATTTTGTTTCCACTTTAGGAAGGTTTCTGATCCTGCATCCCGATTTCAGGTTGTGTACCATAAAAATTTTGGGGGATATCTTTTGCTAAGTTAATGAAAAAAGGACGACAGGCAACCCTGGACTTAAAAGCACAACTGGAACCTGACTTTCCATTGCTAAGAAAACGAGTGGTGCCTGATTTTTTCAGCCTTTTCTACCAGTTGTTAAGCAAATCATTGCAATTATTAAGTGAATCACATGTCATAGAGTGAGTCCAGTTGGTGGCGTGGTGGCTCAGCAGCTTGGACTGGAGATGGTCTCTACTCCAGCAGTTCGAGTCCCATCCCTTTCCTCAGCTTCTGTCCACCTAACATTTTGAAAGCATGTTCTATGTGAGTAGATAAATATATACCACTTCAGTAGGGAGTGGAGTTGGTGTTCTGTGCAGGCAGTCAGATTTCTGCTGTCTCTGAGCCTTCTTGGCTGCAGCGCCTGTTTGTGTGATAGCTCCAGGAACTGAAGGAGCCTTGGACGATGCTGTAGGAGGATCCTCTTGTTTATCTTTCTGGTGCAAACCCAGCTCACCCTTGCATGGCACACCTTGGGAAGCATGCAAGCATTTCCTACAACAGAGCTTGTCTCTTGGCAGTCAAACTACTACTCTTCAATAGCATTGTGGTGTCCTGGCTAGTGTAACAATGCCATATGCTGATGCTGGTGATAATAGTAAGAGAATCCCACTTCCCTCATTGACTTTGCTTGTTGGAAGTCAGTTGGGTAGGTCACAAATGTTGATCACACGATCTTGAGGCATTGTTGTAACCACTGTAAATACCTGCCAGTTGCCAAGCATTCACACTTTTATGAAACGGGGGATGCTACAAATGTTGTAGGTGCTAGGACCCTGTCTTGCAACTTTGAACAATCAGTAACACATGGTTGGTTGGTGGGTTTATTTATTTATTTATATTTATATTTATTTATTTTTGTCAAGTATGTATTGGTAGTACAAGAAATAACACTGTTTATATACATATATAAGAGAGAAACACTAGGACAGGGGATGGAAGGCACGCTGGTGCACTGATGCACGCCCCTTACTGACCTCTTAGGAATAGGGTCTAAGGGTGAAGTTTTGGGGGTCTGGTGATGAAACAACAGATTAGATTAGATTAGATTAGATTTATTGGATTTATATGCCGCCCCTCTCCGCAGACTCGGTAGTGAGTTCCATGCATTAACAACTCAATTGCTGAAGTCATATTTTCTACAGTCAAGTTTGGAGCGGTTTACTTTGAGTTTGTAACTGTTTTGTGTTCCTGTATTGTTGTGGTTGAAGCTGAAGTAGTCGCTGACAGGGAGGGCATTGAAGCAGATGATTTTATGGGCTTAGAACATGGTTGTAAGTTGAGGACTGCCTGTACAATACCGGGAAAAGCAGACGTTCCACTATGATCCTCCAACTCATTGTCTACCTGTCAGAATTATCTTTGGCTCTCATCCCTAGGCTAAAGATGAATTGAATGAGACCCCAGAGAAACGTGAATTAGCCATCAAAGAGCTGCAGGAGCTCATCCAGGAGAAAGCGAAAAATGGAGACGACATTTGCAAAGTGGTTGCTGAGAAAATGAAGGGGAAGGAAGAAGCCTTCCTCCTCCGCTTCATACGGGCCCGCAAGTTTGATATCAACAGAGCATATGATTTGATTAAAGGTGAGGCTTCTTCCATTGGACCCTTCCTTCCAGACATGAAAATCCATAACTATCACTCTTTGTGGAGGAGGGTTGAGGTCTATGTTGTGACCAGTTGCGGCCCTATCTTGACCAGGAAGCACTCTGCACAGTCACTTACGCCCTCATCCCTTCTCGTCTTGACTATTGCAATGCGCTCTACCTGGGACTACCCTTGAAGAGCGTTCGGAGACTTCAGCTGGTGCAAAATGCAGCGGTGTGTGCAATAACGGGAGTAGCAAAGTACGCCCGTGTTTTACTCCAACCTTATGCGAGCTTCATTGGTTGCCAGTCGGTCTCCAAAAGTAATTCAAAGTGTTGGTTATTACCTTTAACCCCCTAAATGGCTCAGAGCCAGACTATTTACGGGACCGCCTCCTCCCTCATACATTGCTGCAGCCAGTAAGGACCCACAGAGTCGGCCTTCTCCGGGTCCCGTTCACCAAACAATGTCAGTTGGCAGGACTGGACTTTGGGGAAGAGCCTTCTCTGTGGCGGATCCAACCCTGTGGAATCAACTGCCCCCAGAGATCTGCACTATCTCCACCCCACCAGTCTTCCGGAAAGCCGTTAAGACCTGGCTTTTCCGGCAGGCTTGGAAGTCTTCGGAGAGGGGCAGTATAGAAATCCAATAAATGAATGGATGGATGGATGGATGGATGGATGGATGGATGGATGGATGGATGGATGAATGAATGAATGAATAAGGTTTGACTGCAACTATGTATGGTTTTTTTATGATATTATTGTTTTTATTGCATTGTTAATTTTACTGTTTTATTTATTTTTTATTGCTTTTTAGTGCTGTTCTATTTATGATTGCTTTTAGCCTCTCTGAGTCCATTTTGGAGTGAGCGGTAAATAAATTAAATTAAAAAAAATTAAATTAAAAAAAATTAAATTAAAAAAAATTAAATTAAAAAAATTAAAATTAAATTAAATTAAATTAAATTAAATTAAATTAAATTAAATTAAATTAAATTAAATTAAATTAAATTAAATTAAATTAAATTAAATTAAATTAAATTAAATTAAATTAAATTAAATTAAATTAAATTAAATTAAATTAAATTAAATTAAATTAAATTAAATTAAATTAAATTAAATTAAATTAAATTAAATTAAATTAAATTAAATTAAATTAAATTAAATTAAATTAAATTAAATTAAATTAAATTAAATTAAATTAAATTAAATTAAATTAAATTAAATTAAATTAAATTAAATTAAATTAAATTAAAATTAAATTTTAAATTAAATTAAATCTGTCCAGCTCATAGCTTGGGTGGTGTGATGCTTAGTGGGCAAGAGGCTGGGCTGGTGGGCAGGAAAGCCGATGTTCAAAACCTGAGTGTTGTGCGATGGGTTGAGCTCCCATCCTTGCCTAGCTCCTGCTCACCTAGCAGTTTGAAGGCATGCAAATGCAAATAGATAAATAGGTATCACTTTGGTGGGGATATAACAGTGTTCCGTGATGTCATGCTGGCCACCTGACCGTGAAAATGTCTTTGGACAGCACTGGCTCAATGACCCTTGAAGGAGAGACAAACACTGCACCCTAAAGTCGGTGCTGTGACCCTCCAGCAGCCCGTGCAGCTGGTAGCGGATCCCGTCCAAGATGAGGCCAATGGGGTAATGTGCAAGCGGCCTGTGCAATTGGTACCTGAGTCAGTGAAGAGGCTGGCGAGGACTCGGTGGCAAAGGCAGAGGTGCAGCCAAGGCCTTCAGAACCTCCAGCATCTCACAGGAGGGGTAAGGATGAAGAGGAGGGGCCTATTCTTAATGCACGAGCAGGCCAAGCTGCAAAAAGACAGGAATGACTACTCAGGAGGAGGTCTCCTCGGGAGTAAGGCTGGGGGCTAATTGGCCACTCCCCAAACCTACTTAAGGAATGACAAAGACGGAAAAAACAACTAGTGGAATAAAATCCGCAGGGATTTCTTTCCTTTCCAGTTCACATTCATGATTTTACACTCAAACCCGAAAATAATAGCCATACCACCAACAGAGATAAGCTAACCGCCTGAGCCAAAACTCCAGAGAAACAGCCAGGACTTCTGAGCTTTATGAAAGGTTCATAATTCTTCTATTCACATTTAAAGTCTCGGTGTGTAAAATGCTATTTTTATGCATCCAGATTATGAATTTTAAAGATTATTGTTTGTGCTGTCTTTGGCTTCCTTCAAATTAAAAATGGGCAATTTCTGTATCACAAGAGAAGCATTTTACTGAGCTATTGATGAACATGTTGTTCAAAGCATGCAGCCCTGAACTGGAATAACTCTCCCTCTGTCACCAGTTTTACCTTGGAGACATGAAGTTTTAATTTGATTGTTGAGCCATCGGTTCATGTGGCATCTCTAATAGAATAGAATAGAACGGAATTCTTTATTGGCCAAGTGTGATTGGACACACAAGGAATTTGTCTTGGTGCATATGCTCTCAGTGTATATAAAAGAAAAAGATATATTTCTCAAGAATCATAAGGTATAACACTAAATGATTGCTGTAGGGGTCAAATAAGCAATGAAGAAACAATCAATATTAATAAAAATCTTAAGCATTACAAGCAACAAATTACAGTCATACAGTCCTAAGTGGGAGGAAAAGGATGATAGGAAAGATGAGAAAAAACTAGTAGAAAAAGAAGTGCAGACTTAGTAAACAGTTTGACAGTGTTGAGGGAATTATTTGTTTAGCAGAGTGATGGCAGTCAGGAAAAAACTGTTCTTGTGTCTAGTTGTCTTGGTGTGCAGTGCTCTATAGCAGTGGGGGTTGGGACGCCTTTGGGGGTCAAATAACCGTTTCACAGGGGTCGCCTAAGACCATGGGAAAAGACAAATTTCCCATGGTGTTAAGAACTAAAGTTTCTATTCTGGTGCCTTGGAACATATTTTTACAATCTGATCAATCAGGCATTTGCAATGGGGGTGTCCCTCTGACCTTTCTGCCAATCATCTTAAATCTCTGTTGGGAAAATTGGTGCTAGACTTATGGTTGGGGGTCACCACAACACGAGGAATGGTATTAAGGGGTCGCGGCACTAGAAAGGTTGAGAACCACTGCTCTATAGCAATGTTTTGAGGGTAGGAGTTGAAAAAGTTTATATCCAGGATGCGAGGGGTCAGTAAATATTTTCACCGCCCTGTTTGACTTGTGCAATATACCGGTTGTCAATGGAAGGCAGGTTGGCAGCAATTGTGGCAGCAATAATGTGGCCCTATCACAGCCTCTATCCTTAACTCCAGGTTACGTCAACTTCCGTCAGCAGTATCCAGAACTTTTTGAAAACCTGGTACCCGAGGCAGTACGGAGCACCATTGAGGCTGGCTACCCTGGCATATTGTGCAACAGGGATAAATACGGTCGGGTGGTACTGCTGTTCAACATAGAGAACTGGGATTATGAAGAGATCACATTTGACGAGGTTGGTATTGTTTTGTAAAGGTGTTCACCTTTTTGTAAGTTTGTTTTCCTAAGTCTTTAACAATTGCAGTTCCCTCTAAAGTAGGGAAAGCATTGTGGCTGTCCAGATGTGGCTCGATGGCAATTGCCGATATTTCTCATCTTTTGCAACATCTGGAATGGAGAACATCTGGGTGCAAATCAGTATCGGGACCAGTGTTCCCTCTAATTTTTTTTGGGGGGGGGGGTGTCGGAAAAATATAGTGTCTGAGCGGCAGTCCCTTTGGGACTGGGTGGCACAGAAATAATAAATAAATAAATAAACAAACAAACAAACAAACAAATAAAAAACCCACCCTGTTTTGCCTCAGAGAATTTCAAAGTAAAATACTGTACTGTGTGTCTATAACAGTGAGCTCATAATAGGGCAACTCTATCAATATCAAAATGCCACTTAAATAGTTGAGCTAGTTTCAAACTAGATTTTGATTTTCTTCCTCTCTTCCTTACTCTCATTCTTTTTCTTTCTCTTTTCCTTCCTCTCTTTTTTCTATCTGTTTCTCTCTCTTCCTCTCTCTCTCCTTCCCTCTCACTCTTTCCCTCTCGGCTTCTGGGCAGGTTTGGAAAACTCTGAGTTGATGATGATTTTTAAGTGAGCGATTGCTCACTGCTCAGCTTAGAGGGAACTATGATCGGGACGCTATCAGAAAGGGGGATGGGGATGGGTGGGTGCACGCATCAGAGGGACATTTGGCTTATGCGCATTTGTACGAAGCAAAATTTCGTGAGAGGACATGAGTTCACCTGAGATTTTGGCGATTTTCGGTGATTTTTTGCTTCCATGCATACGCGAGCCATGGTTTCCAAACTGCAGCAGCTGGATCCATACAGCCCACGTATCATCAAACAAGTTCCATTACGTTTTTGCACAATGTATGAATCTAATCCGATTGGTAGAGAGCGCGTGTAGCTCAAGATTGAACTGTGGGGTCCTTTGGTGTTCCCTGGGCTTGGTTTTTTTTCTTGAAGGTGTTACATTATCCAAACTAGGCAACGTCATCAGATAACGTTACCTTGTTTGGTAATGAAACATCTGCAAGGAAGCAACTATTTCAGAGTATAAGACACACCTTTTTCTCCCCTAAAACAGGCTGAAAATTTGGGTATGTCTTATATTTCGAATGTAGCGTTTACTAAGCTTTTTTTCCAGCCCTAACACGGTGCTAACTCGATCTTCTGTGCTCTACTAGCTAAGCGATCTTCCCTTTGCCTGCTTTTTCATTGCTGCTCCCTCTGACAATCAGCTGAGCCTGTTTTCAGCCCTAACGACGTGCTAACAGTGAAGCGATCTTCCGTGCCTTGCTAGCAAGCAATCTACAAGATCCTAACTAGTGAATCGATCTTCTGTGCTTTGCTAGTGAAGCGATATTTTCTTTGCCTGCTTTTCTCATTGTTTCTCTCTCTGAAGAAAGAGAGAGAAGTGAAGTGTTTTACAAATGTTTTTTTATTCCCAACCAAAGGATAAAAAGAAAGCACGTGAGCTCAAAAACAGCAAACTAATATGCTGAAGCTCACCAGACCAAGGACTAGCTAGATGAATATCTGGTGGGCAGATTATTTTTTCCCTATTTTCCTCCCCAAAGACTAAGGTGTGTCTTATACTCCAAAAATTACGGTAAGATCAGAGCACCAAGGACCCCACAAATCTAATCTTATCCTCTGATGATTATTACTACTTTACTTGCATCACTAGAGAACCGATGCAAAGATCTATCTATCTATCTATCTATCTATCTATCTATCTATCTATCTATCTATCTATCTATCTATCTATCTATCTATCTATCTATCATCTATCATCTATCTATCTATCTATCTATCTATCTATCTATCTATCATCTGTCTGTCTGTCTGTCTGTCTTTCTATCTATCTATCTATCTATCTATCTATCTATCATCTATCTATCTATCTATCATCTATCTATCTATCTATCTATCTATCTATCTATCTATCATCTATCTATCTATCTATCTTTCTATCTATCTATCTATCTATCTATCTATCTATCTATCTATCTATCTATCTATCTATCTATCTATTTGATTTTTTTACACCCTTCTCCTTAGACTCAGGGCGGCTTTCAACATGTTAGCAATAGCACTTTTTAACAGAGCCAGCCTATTGCCCCCACAATCCGGGTCCTCATTTTACTCACCTCGGAAGGATGGAAGGCTGAGTCAACCTTGAGCCGGTGATGAGATTTGAACCGCTGACTTGCAGATCTAGCAGTCAGCTTCAGTGCCACCCCGGCTCATGGCTGGTGTTTCAGAGCCAATGCGGTAGAGGAAGGCCCACGAATGTGTTGGAGCCTGAGCTGCTCCTCTCCCATGGTTTTACTACAGATCCTCCGTGCCTACTGTGTGATCTTGGAGAAGCTGCTGGAGAACGAGGAAACCCAAATCAACGGCTTCTGCATCATTGAAAACTTCAAGGGATTCACCATGCAACAAGCCTACGGGATCAAGCCTTCGGAACTGAAAAAAATGGTGGACATGCTGCAGGTGAGCCTGATCTACTTGCCAGGGCAAGCTGCAGAGATAGAACAACATCTGGAAATTGCCCGAAATTAAGACAATCATGAATATATGGCCATGATGGCAAATGTATTGGACACATGCCACAGGTGGCACATGGAGCCATATCGAAGGGCACACAAGACTTTGCCATGTTTCAGCTGCAGCAAGCATGTGCCCACTGGCCAGCTGATTTTTGGCCTTAGGAAAGGCCGTTTTGTCCTCTGGATGCTTCACGGAAGCTTCCCTGAAGCCCCAGAGGCAAAAAAAATATCCCCAATGGACAAATCGGAAGTTCGGAAAAATGCACTTCCAGTTTGCCATTGTGCTGTTTTTTGCACTTTGGAGGGTTCAGGGAAGCTTCCTGAAGGCCCAGGTGCAAAAAACAACACAATGGGCAAACTGGAAGTGCGTTTTCTGAACTTCCCGTTTGCTGTAGTGCTGTTTTGTGCATTCCAGAGAGTTCAGGGAAGCTTCCTCAAGCCCCAGACTGCAAAAAACAGCACAATGGGCAAATCGGAAGTGTGTTTTTTAAACTTCCTGTTTGCTCGTTTGGGCATTTTTTTCACCTGCCAGGCTTCAGAAAGGCCTGTGCTCATGTGCAGTGGGCAGAGCACATGGGTGGGTGCACATTCGTGGGGGAGGAGGGGTGTGGGCACATGCACGCATGCTAACACACCCACACACATCCCTTCTGGCATGCAAACCAAAAAGGTTCGCCATCACTGATAGATGGGATAGCAATATTATTATTATTATTATTATTATTAGTAGTAGTAGTAGTAGTAGTAGTAGTAGTAGTAGTAGTAATTAGACCGGTATGCCGCCCTTCTCTGAAGACTCGGGGCGGCACACAGGGTACAATATAAAACAATGTGTATACAAATCTAATTAGTTAAAACTATAGGCTAAGATCCCACTATATTAAAAGGAGTCAACCAACTCAATCACCACCACACATCACATTTGGTAGTCGTGGGGGGGGGACATGATCTAATTGTCCCATGCCTGGCAACATAAGTGAGTCTTAAGACTCTTTCAAAAGGCGAGGAGGGTGAGGGCAGTCCGAATCTCTGCAGGGAGCTGATTCCAGAGCACCGGGGCCACCACAGAGAAGGCTCTTCCCCTAGGCCCTGCCAGACGACATTGTCTGGTCGACGGGACCTGGAGAAGGCCAACTCTGTGGGACTTAACCGGCCGCTGGGATTTGTGCGGCAGAAGGCGATCCTATAGGTAGTCTGGTCCGATGCCATGTAGGGCTTTATAGGTCATAACCAACAATTTGAATTGTGTCTGGAAACCAATCGGCAGCCAATGCAGTCTGTGGAGTGTTGAAGAAACATGGGTATAAATAGGGAGACGATTTGAAATTTCTGAACACTCCTCAAAGGTAGCCCCATGTAGAGAGTATTGCAGTAGTCGAACCTATACACAAAGGAGCCATAGGGATAGGGCTTGGAAGGTGCCGTTCCAAATCTCAAATGCAGCACATGTTGAAGTCCATGGGCTTCTGCAGTATTCTTTGCCATCTAACAAAGGGGCTCCAGGAAATCCTTAGGGTCAGGTCTGTAGAGATTCTCAGTCATCCAAGTCATGGTTGTCCCAAAGGTGCCTTTTCAGGAGGCAAAAATGTTTCCTTTGAAGATTCTTCTTTGGCTGATAGTCCTGTCCTCTCATTCCCCACTATTCTCTTAGAGCTGAAGATGATGAGAAGTGAAAAGAAAATACAAAAGAAAAAAATCCAGTTGCCTTCTAGAAAAAAAAAGGACCTTTGGGACCTTTGGGTCAGGTTTTACAATAATTCAATTGCCTGTATATACTGTAAATAATAGGACTAAGCAGATCTTTGCAGGAATGTTTTGCTTTCACCTAGTTGCCTGGTTTAGTTTGCTCGTGCAGAGGTCAACTGCATTGTTGTAAGTTAGATCTGGCGGTTTTAGCCTTGCCAGGACTCTCTTCCAAAATATAAGATTTTTTTCCAGCTAAAATGGACCTGAGGGTGTGGAGATGGCTTCCTGGTCCCAAATAATTCCTTTTTTACCCAGTTGCTGAGACTGCGCACTATAAGAATCATCATTAATAGGGAGATTTGACTAGTTTAATGGATGAGGTCTTGGGTGAAGAGGGCTAAGAAGAAAGCCTGGTTTCTTGGTTAGATGTGATCTTGCTTACGACACCTTCCATTTTTCTGGCTTTCACTTGTATCTTTTGAATTCCCAGGATTCCTTTCCAGCTCGATTCAAGGCCATTCATTTCATTCACCAGCCTTGGTATTTTACCACCACCTACAATGTGGTCAAACCATTCCTGAAGAACAAGCTTCTGGAAAGGGTGAGTTGTACCACTGAAGAGTGCATAATAGTACAGGTAGCAGGGGTGAAACCTAGCCGGTTCTGACAGGTTCTGGAGAACCAGTAGCAGAAATTTTGAGTAGTTCGGAGAACCAGCAAATACCATCTCTGACTGGTCCCAGAGTGGGGAGAGAAGGGAAATTTTGCAGTATCCTTCCCCAAGAGTGTGGAGGGAATGGGGATTTTTCAGTATCCTTCCCCAGGAGTGTGGAGGGAATGGAGATTTTGCAGTATCCTTCCTCTGGGTGGGGAGAGAATGGAGATTCTGCAGTATCCTTCCCCAGGAGTGTGGAGGAATGGGGATTTCGCAGTATCATTCCCCTGGGAATGGGGAGGGAATGGAGATTTTGCAGTATCCTTCCCCAGGAGTGTGGAGGGAATGGAGATTTTGCAGTATCCTTCCCCAGGAGTGTGGAGGGAATGGAGATTTTGCAGTATCCTTCCCCAGGAGTATGGAGGGAATGGAGATTTTGCAGTATCCTTCCTCTGGGTGGGGAGAGAATGGAGATTTTGCAGTATCCTTCCCCAGGAGTGTGGAGGGAATGGGGATTTCGCAGTATCCTTCCCCAGGAGTGTGGAGGGAATGGAGATTTTGCAGTATCCTTCCCCAGGAGTGTGGAGGGAATGGAGATTTTGCAGTATCCTTCCCCAGGAGTGTGGAGGGAATGGAGATTTTGCAGTATCCTTCCTCTGGGTGGGGAGAGAATGGAGATTTTGCAGTATCCTTCCCCAGGAGTGTGGAGGGAATGGGGATTTTGCAGTATCCTTCCCCAGGAGTGTGGAGGGAATGGAGATTTTGCAGTATCCTTCCCCAGGAGTGTGGAGGGAATGGAGATTTCGCAGTATCCTTCCTCTGGGTGGGGAGAATGGAGATTTTGCAGTATCCTTCCCCAGGAGTGTGGAGGGAATGGGGATTTCGCAGTATCCTTCCTCTGGGTGGGGAGAGAATGGAGATTTTGCAGTATCCTTCCCCAGGAGTGTGGAGGGAATGGGGATTTCGCAGTATCCTTCCTCTGGGTGAGGAGAGAATGGAGATTTTGCAGTATCCTTCCCCAGGAGTGTGGAGGGAATGGAGATTTCGCAGTATCCTTCCTCTGGGTGGGGAGAGAATGGAGATTTTGCAGTATCCTTCCCCAGGAGTATGGAGGGAATGGAAATTTTGCAGTATCCTTCCCCAGGAGTGTGGAGGGAATGGAGATTTTGCAGTATCCTTCCTCTGGGTGAGGAGAGAATGGAGATTTTGCAGTATCCTTCCCCAGGAGTGTGGAGGGAATGGAGATTTCGCAGTATCCTTCCTCTGGGTGGGGAGAGAATGGATATTTTGCAGTATCCTTCCCCAGGAGTGTGGAGGGAATGAGGATTTCGCAGTATCCTTCCGCTGCCACACCCACCAAGACATACCACGCCCACAGAACTGGCACTAAAACAATTTGGATTTCACCACTGGTGGGTACCCTTCGGCTTATCACCACAATTCGGACCAGAATTTCCATTGCTAGACCAGATTTATTTAAAAAAAAAAAATTACAGAACAAGCCGCTCCAAAGGAATCGCGGCTTTCTTCTGCTCACGTCTTCCCCCCTTTTCCTTTCTTACTCAGGTCTTTGTGCACGGGGATGAACTCGCCACCTTCTTTCAAGAGATAGACGCCGATATCTTGCCCGCTGACTTTGGAGGCAACCTGCCCCCATACAGTGGCAAAATGATTGCCGAGAAGCTTTTTGGGGTCTGGATGGACACTGAAGACACAACTCTCTAAAAATAAACAGCCCCCAGGTGGAAGATCAGCCTGAGTTTTTCTTTGAAATGCAGTGCAGGTAGTCCTCAAGGTATAACCCAGATGTCGGCGTTCCAAATAACATCCGAGAAATAAATCAGAGTCCAAGCCTTGGCCTTCTTCCAAGTTCCAATTTATTAATAGAGCCACGTTGGTTACAAACTGTGGTCAACCTGATACTAACTTTTCCTACAGTTCTTCACCCAGGTTAAGATTAATCCCTCGTCCCTACACACAAGTTCATCACGTGGATCACTCCGGTTCTCTCAACATTCACGATCCTCCCTAATACTTCTGGCTGGTGCAGAACAAAGGATGACCTTGAACCTTCTGGAAGGAACTTGTTGTGGCTAGTATCTTTCCCTCTCATGCAACCACCAATCCCCAATTCCAACAGTACTTTTCTTCTTGTGGCAGGCCAAAGTCTCCAACTTAAAATGATGGCTTTGGCCTGACACCAGACTAGGAGCAGAATTTTCATTGCTACGACAGGCGTTTGTTAAGCAGTGCACGATTTTAGAACATTTTTTTTTTTTTGGCTACGGTTGTTAAGTGAATCGTACAGTTGGTTCGGTGGCTCCACGTTCTCCCATTGACTTTGCTACTGGGAAGCCAAAGCAATCGCATGCAACCATCCTAAACACAGCCAGCGGCCTAAATTTTGATCATGTGACTATGGGGGGGGGATGCTGCTCCAGTTTTAAGTGGGAGGACCAATCATAGGTCACTCCCTCCCCCCCCCCTCTTGGTGATGTTGTAACTTCAAACACTCATCAAATGAGTGGATTGATGGGCCATACAGATTGTGATCACAAGGTCAATCTCTTTTCATTCCTTATTTTCATCAGCTGGGGGAAAGATCAGAAGCAACACGAGAAAATATTATTTGACTGACAAAGTAGTAGATGCTTGGAACAAACTTCCAGCAGACGTTGTTGGTAAATCCATAGTAACTGAATTTAAACATGCCTGGGAGAAACATATATCCATCCTAAGATAAAATACAGGAAATAGTATAAGGGCAGACTAGATGGACCAGATGGTCTTTTTCTGCCATCAATCTTCTATGTTTCTATGTCAGTCATCAAAGGTAGAGCCCTCCCCCTAAAGCACCCCCCCCCCAAAAAAAACCCCAGGTGTTGTCATCCTAATTCAGCCTTCCCTTGTGAGGATAAGAAAACAAATGAATGGAGAAAACCATAGATCAGGGGTGAAATCCAGCAGGTTCTGACAGGTTCTGGAGAACCGGTAGTGGAAATTTTGAGTAGTTCGGAGAACCGGCAAATACCACCTCTGGCTCGCCTCAGAGTGGGGAGGGAATGGGGAGTTTGCAATATACTTCCCCCAGGAGTAGGGAGCTTCTGCAGTATCCTTCCCCTGCCACAGCCTCTAAGCGATACCCACAAAACCGGTAGTAAAAAAGTTTGGAGTTTATCACTGCTATAGATCACTGAGTTGGGGATCTACAGAGTAGGCACTATGGCTAGTTTGGTTCACTTTGAGCCAGGCAAGGGTTCCGCTTACTGACCGCAGCTCAATTTCCTTCACCGGAGCTCTGATCCCAGCTGTACCCGTTGCAACCCAATACTGCTTTGAGCCCAACTGCTGGTGTGTCCAATAGACCAGTTTAGAACTGGCCGCATTCGGATTGGGGCTTTGGAAAAATATGCCTTCATTCAGGGTTGGATATTTTAGGATCACAACGTTTAGTGGACGTTGGAAGATGGTTCTAAGTTGTGTGTGTGGAAGGAGGCAGGGGAAGAATTCCTCTGGAGTAGAAAAGGAAACCGCTGCAGAAACCTGCAGGTGACTGAAATATATTTTTCCAGTATAAATATGAGTTTTGTAGCCAACAGAAATGGTTCCGATAGCGTGTGCATGCTTTTGGCTTCAGTTGCTTTTAGTAAACTAAATGCACCAATCATGAGGATTGTTTGCATGCTCAGTGCTTTAAAAGACCAACGTGCTTTAAGCAATTAGGCAGGGCAAATTAGAGACAGATGTCTTTTTGTCTTCTTTTGCTTACTTGATTGGGTTTCAAGTTCATCCCGGAGGGGGGGGGCGGTACCTCAAAGACAGAGCCCTGACTTTGCATGATGGGAGGTCCTGGGCTCTGTTGTCTACTTCTTCTCATATAGCTGGGGGGGGAGGGGAAACCCTCCTGCTTACCTAAGTCAAGCATCATCTTGCAATTTTTCAGAACAGCCTGAGCATTTTTCTTCCCTGCAATGACCATCACTACAGAATATTGCAGTCGTAACTAGGAGAGGGAGATATGGAGAGAAAGGGGTAGGCAGCTCTCAGGGAGCCAAGACAGCGAAGGACTGCCATCTTCGGTGCTAACAGTGCGCCCCCTAAGGCCGTCATGGGCATGCGCGTGTCCGGTGGGCGCGCACACCTGTAGGCGTGAGATTTGGCTTCTGCACATGCACTGCAAGTTAAATCTTCTGCAAGGAAGCACAAGCGAGCGAGGTTTCGGCAATTGTCGATATTTTTGCTTCCGCACATGCACAGAAGCAAAAAATGGGCAAAAACCAACATCACGAGATTTGCTGCACATGCGCAGAAGCTAAATCTTACGCGGGAGGCGTACATGGCATGTCAGGGACGCGCAGCTGTGTTCACATCCTGAAAGTCGCAACCAGAGCATAGAACCTGACTGTTCCAGTAGCGGCCCATTACTAAACTAGCACTCACTGTTTCAAAGCGATTACAGTAATCCCTTGCTACTTCATGGTTCATCTTTCACGGATTCGCTATTTCATGGTTTTTCAAAGGACACTTAAATCCATTAAAAATTTTAAATCCATTAAAAATTCATAAAATTCTTCTACAGTACTACTGTACTCTATTAAAGAAACTGGTAGTTCCAACTGAGAAACATTATGGAATGACTGTTTAATGCAAAGGGTGGGTTTTAAAAGTCCAAATACAGTGTTCCCTTGATTTTCACGGGGGATGCGTTCCGAGACCACCTGCGAAAGTCGAATTTCCGCGAAGTAGAGATGCGGAAGTAAATACACTATTTTTGGTTATGAACAGTATCACAAGCCATCCCTTAACACTTTAAACCCTTAAATTGCAATTTTCCATTCCCTTAGCAACCATTTAATTACTCACCATGTTTATTTATTAAAGTTTATTAAAAAAAATTATTAAAGGCAGACGAAAGTTTGGCGATGACATATGATGTCATCGGGTGGGAAAAACCGTGGTATAGGGAAAAAACCCGCGAAGTATTTTTTTAATTAATATTTTTGAAAAACCGTGGTATAGACATTTCACGAAGTTTGAACCCGCGAAAATCGAGGGAACACTGTACTCGTTAAATACATTAAAAAATATCTTTCCTCTACTTCATGGAAATTCATTTTTCACGGGTGGTCTTGGAACGCATCCCCTGTGAAAAATGAGGGATCACTGTACTTGTTCCGGCCCCTCTCGTATACCTGGTAACTTCGGCTGTCAGGGCCCTGGCCTCGGGCTGCTGTTGCTTAATGCCAGGTCTGCTGTTAACCAAGCCCCCCTCGTTCAGGACTGAATTCTGGGGGAGGAGGCTGACCTGGCATGCATAACTGAGACCTGCTGGGCAAACAGTGGGGGGGGGGATTCCCCTCTCAGAGATCTGAGTTTCAGGTTTTACATCAGCCGAGACTCCAGGGAAGGGGTGGTGGAGTGGCAGTCATTGTCCGGAAAAGTCTTTGTCCCTGCCCCGGAGATTGTTGGGTGTGAGTTTCTCCTCTTGAGGCTGGACTCAAGGGTTCAGTTGGGCTTGTTAACGTACCTGCCTCCCAGCTATTTTACAACAGCCCTGCTGGTGCTGCTAGACGCAGTAACTAGATTGGCGGTGGAGTATCACCTTGCTTGATTTGTCCACTTATCACAACATGTAACTCTAGCCCAAGGGTAGGCAAAGTTGGCTCTTCTATGACTTGTGGACTTCAGCTCCCAGAATTCCTCATCCAATCATGCTATTTCAGGAATTCTGGGAGTTGAAGTCCACATGTCATAGAAGAGCTAACTTTGCCTTCCCCTTGGGCTAGCCTCTGGTTCTTACTATTTTTCGTACTATTAGTTGTGGTTTTGTCTAAACACTAAGCCAAAATTATGTTACAGGTAGTCTTTGCCTTATATCCCTGAGACAGTACAACTATAATACGTAAATACATGCAGGTTTTCAAGCGTTTGGATTTTGAACATGTGATCAAATGCATTGCTGCTAACGTTGCAAGTACAAGAATTGATTGTAAGTCACTTTTTTTCCAGTGCCTTTCGTAACTTTGCTAGCTAAATAAATGGCTGTTAAGTTGAGGATTACTTCTTCTGTACAGCAAAGCACTTAAGACTTATATGCCACTATACAACCCTCTCTAAGCGTAGTCAGCGCATCACCCCTAACAATCTGCCTCATTTTACCGACCTTGGAAGGATGGCAGGCTGAGTCAACCTTGAGTCGGTGAGAATCGAACTGCTGGCAGTCAGCAGAATTAGACCGCCATACAACATCCTAACCACTGCGCCACCACCCCTCTTTATATCTGGCTTCTCATTTGTCTTCCCTGCTCATTCCTCAAGATCAGAGGTCTTCAAACTTGGCAACCTTAAGACTTGTGGACTTCAACTCCCAGAATTCTCCAGCCAGCTATGCTAAATTGCTAAGTTTTGGGACCCCTGCGCCAAGATAATCCTAGAGAAAGGTTGTTTTGGCTAGTGGGTCCTTCAGTCACATGCATCTGAAGCAGTAGTGGGTTGCTACAGGTGTGCTAGCAGACTGCGTACTGGTACTGGTAGCCAGATTGTGCAATTTGCACGCAAAGGCTCTGGGGGCAGCTCTATGGGCGCCGCCATCTTTTTTCTTCAATTTTTCATATATTTTGCCTCTGCACATGTGCAAAAGCAAAATCTCGTGCGGGGACGCGCATGGGAGATTTCAGCAATTTTTTTTTGCTTCTGTGCATGCACAGAATAAAAAACCACCGAAATCTCATGCATGTGCGCTTCCCCTCGCAAGATTTCAGCGCATTGATTGCTGCGCAACTGCAAAGCAAAAACACGCTGGGACCGGTGTGCGTAGCACACACCCACACAGAAGGCAATCAAAGCTGTGCACATAGTGCACCGGTAGTGGCAGTAGTAGCAATCCGCCCCTGATCTGAAGACGTTAATCTAATCTGGCCATCTCACACAGAAGGAAACATCCCGCTTCTCTTCTGTCAGATGCTCGGTGTTAAAGGCAGTGGTCCAGTGCAAGTTCTCCAAGTGTAAAATCCAAACCAGGAGCTCCAAGAGAGAGAGAGAGAGAGAAACAGAGAGAAAAACACAGATGCAGAGAAACAGAGAGAAACAGAGAGATGGGGAGAAAGAAAAAGAAACAAGGAGAGAGAGGGAGAAAGAGAGAAAGAGAAACATACACACAGAGAAAGAGAGAAAAAGAGAGAAAGAGATACACAGAAACAGAGATGGAGAGAGAGAGAAAGAAACAGGGAGAAAGGGAGAGAGAGAAAGAGGATCAGTTAAACTGCTTATCCACCTATCCATCCGCTTGGGGCGATACCGCCTTGTTGTTTATCACAGCCATAAATGGAAAGCAAGGATGTTCTCCAAAGAGAAGTCCTCTTCTGTTCTCCTGCTTAATCCACAAAAATCAGATCCGCAACCTGCCACCCTCTTTCCCTCTACTGCTGCACATGGCTTCAATGCTTGCTCGATTGGTGGAACAGGCCAACAGGGACAATTCCGAAACAGAAACCATTGGAAGAAACCTACAAGAGGGTCATTCATGAGAAGACTGGCGCTGACTCAAGCTAAACAGGATGTAGGCTCCAAGGGTTGCAGAGCGTTCTGCCCAGCTCCATAGCATAAATTCTCTCTCTGGGACCCATTGAGAACCTGAGTAGAGGATGAGAAGAGATGGGCTCAGGTGTTCCTTTGCCATCTCTCAGACATTAACTCCCCCCAGGAGAAGGGCGAGACAGAGACCTGTTTCTCAACGTTAGCAGATAGCTGAGAACTGGTGAATTCCTTACCTTTTTCAACTTGTAGCTGGCTCCAAACCCAGACGGGGCCTAATGATCGTCCCCAACTCAGAGAAAATTTAAATATTCATTTTTTCCTACCCCTAGAACCGGAAATTAAATAAAGTGGTACATCTACTTACAAACTTAATTCATCCCGTGACCAGGTTCTTAAGTAGAAAAGTTTGTAAGAAGAAACAATTTTTCCCATAGGAATCAACATAAAAGCAAATAATGTGTGTGATTGGGGAAACCATAGGGAGGGTGGAGGCCCTGTTTCCTCCCAGGAGATTCCTAGAGAGGCCCCACAAGGAGGAGCACGCACCTCCCATACACCCGGTGCGAGGCTGCCTCCCATACACTGCACCAGAGAGAGAAACCCAGGGGAAATGGCAGGAAACTGGCCGGGCCTTCGTGCTGCTCTCAAATTTCCTGGGAAATTTTTCCAGGCTCGGGTTCTTAAGTAGAAATGGTTCTTAAGAAGAGGCAAAAAAACTTTGAACACCCGGTTCTTATCTAGAAAAGTTCTTAAGTAGAGGCGTTCTTAGGTAGAGGTACCACTGTACAGGAAATCTAAATTGCAACTTATTCCTGTCCAAGTAGAGATAAATGATGAGACACCATCCTCATTGCGAACTCAGTTAACGTCTTTATTCTTTTTTTTTAAGCAAAGAAATTCCATTGAATCAAATAACAAAATTACTGTTCTGCAATAGCCTTGATTAATCACACACAGAACAAAAAACATAAGAACAATGACCAAAAAAACAGAAATCTATCAAAGACACACTTTTCTAAACTGGAAAGATTAACAGATTTAGAAAAAAATTGCATTGCTAGTTGCAAAAATGTCATCCCGCCAACAACCGGTCCAAACAATTTAAACCAGGTAGCGAAGATCACACACAAACATTCCCCAGGGCAGCATTATTTTTATTTCCAAAAGGAATTTGGGATTGTGGAAGGTTAAGGGTTTTCCCCAAAATAAAGTCTTGGAATCCAAAATTGCCGATAAAATAAAGCAGAATCAAAGTCCAACAGCTTTAAAAAAAAATGGGGAAAAAAACTCAAAAATGCTAAACTTACTCTGATAAGGCAGCTGCAGTGACAAAATTGAAAAAGAGCACAGGTGGAGGTCTAGCTTCCTGAGGAGTTGGGTCCCTTATCAGGACATGTTCAAGACGAAAAGAAGGGGGGGGGGATAGAGCGCAAACAAATCAGCATTTCCACTCTTTAAAAAATTGTGCTTTTTTTTTTTAAATTGGGAGAAAAGATTTCCCTAAACGCCTACATGGATTTGCTATCAAACGCAACCCATCCTACACAGCTGGAATGACGCTAGGTTGGAACGTCAGAAAAAGAAAGTATGGATACGATCGGTAACGCAGGCGCCTCCAAACTTGGCGACTTTAAACCTGGTGGACTTCAACTCCCCAGAATCCCCCAGCCAGCTTTGCTGGGAGTTGACGTCCGCTAAACTTAAAGTCGCCAAGGTTGGAGACCCCAGCGTTAGCGGGTTAATTTCTCATACCTTTCAGGCAATGTTATGACTTTCTACTCTTGATATGAAACTGGACCTCTCTGGATAATGGCACGATTGTTTGTACAGATCCAGATGTTACTGGATACAACATCAAAACAAAAGCAAAATAAACACCACGTCTTCAAATACAAGGTTTTTGTCCGTAGTTCGGGAATCCTGGGGGAGGAAAAATTAGCCCTGTTCTACTAAGACTGGAACCAAGTAAAGCTGCTGGGACTTTCGTGGTCCTAGGACCAGAGGATTGGAAAGGAAATAAAAATAACATATCCTCTGGCAGAGAAGAGAGAAAAAGGAATGGCAATTCTCCGTTCCAGCTTAGCCAAATGCTGCCCATGTATGCTTGTGCCCTTGAATGAAACCAGCAGAAAGAACAAAACATTTCAAATGGAATAGACATAGTTCTCTAAGGAGATTCTTCCCCAGCTCCCCAGTTGATTTATTTTTTATTTTATTTTACCATGAATCTCATCAAGGACACTTCAAGGGAAAAAAAGAAAAGTGAGACAGACATAATCAAATTAATTCCAGGCAGAAACACATATAACACAAAGTTCGTTTGCAAAGAACAAAGAAGGCGATGGGCTTCGATACCAGCACAGTGCTGGGTGAGAATCCTTTTCCTTTTCAAAGCGAGCAAAGGATTCTCCCCTCTCTCGTTGTGTTGCTCTAACCGGCAACAAACCGCCCTTTGTTCCGATTCAGAGGCTCTGCAGGAAGTGGAATTAGGTTTGCTGTTGAGACCATCATGTTAAACATACGCGAAAGAAATTAGAAAGCAGGAGGAGAAAAAATATATGATATGGACCCCTTGAATCTTCTTTTTTTATTATCACTACTGTGGCCAGGGTATTCATTCTGATTTAAAAGTCAAACTGCCTCACTGAGGTATTTTCCTATGATAAAAAAAACCCCACCCAGGGACTGGAAGCTCCCTTCTTGCACATCTAAAGGAAGTGAACAATAAGTGAACTCACATTGTTCTAACAATGCAATTTAAGGGGGAAACACTCTCTCGTTTCGTATGCGTGACACAGGTTGAGACATGTGCTTTTAAATAATTTTGTTCCTTTTGACACACACGTACGTACATCAAGCAGGTATCTGGGACTAACACGTCACTAAGATTATCCATGGCAGTGTTTCTCAACCTTGGCGGTTTGAAGATGGGTGGACTTCAACTCCCAGAATTGCCCAGCCAGCACGCTGGCTGGGCAATTCTGGGAGTTGAAGTCCACCCATCTTCAAACCGCCAAGGTTGAGAAACACTGATCTATGGAGTGGCTTTGTGACCTCGGGAAAGTGGTCACATAGGCCTTCAGATCAGAAATTCAGAATATCAGAAAGAGGCAATGTTTCTGGAGCCAAGCAGGCACTGATCTAGCTGCAATCGGAATAGCAGTAACGTTACTGGAAGAGCAGGGTCAGAATTTTCAGCCCTGCTTAAAAAAAAACGCTATACAGATGAAGCTACCAGAGACTTAATGCACCAATGTTACAGTACTTACTTTAAAGACGGCAGAGATAATGTGGCTGAATTTCAGCAATTGTTAAATGGAAAAGGATACAAGGTCTATTACTCCTGTTTTACATGTAGACCTAAGGGACACTTGTACGCTAGCGTGTATTTGGGGAATGCACATTTGACCCATCACAAAAGGCTAACTTTAATGCCAAGACAAGCTGCCAAGACGTTAATTCTAATTCAGGAAAGAATTGGCTTCTATCTGTTGGTCAACTGGCAAAGCGGACACAGGATGAATCGTTGAGCTGCAATTTTCAACACTGCATCCCTTCGTTAAGAGGGGGGGATATGATGGATTCACCCCAAAATGTATGAGCAGTAATGTCTCCAGTATGCAAAAAAATAAAAATAAAACATCTTCAGAGGAACAAAATTCCAAACATGCAAAGCAAAGAAATTCTCTCAAAAAAGATTTTGTCCGGAGGTTTCCTTTTTACTGACTTTAAGATAAATGGTTGGAAAACAAAACTTGATTAGTTTCCAAGGACTTTCAAGCAATATTCTGATTTACTAAAATAAAAAATGAAGGTTAATGTCCATCTAGGTATATAAATTGGCAAGTATCTTTTATTGGTCAATTTCTCATCATTCCAGTCATTTTTTTTTTAGGAGAGGGGTTTAGAATTGAATTTACCACGATCTATCACGGGGGTTTTTTTCACTGATGCAGCAGAAAATATCACATTTGCGACTTAAAAGTCATTTCTTTAATTGTGTGACATACTGAAAAGTTTTGATTTTCCTGATAATAGCTGGGACATATGTAAGAGTCTTATTACATTTACAGTAGGAAGCAAGCAAAAATTATTTTCCAAGGGGTTGAGTAGTTCTACTCAATGCATTTAAGTCGTGAAAGCAATCCTCACTGACACTGCTACATTATGCAACTGCACAACATTGCAATCCAATTTCCAAAACTTAAAACAGGGAAGCATTAAATTTCTGGTCTGATTGTACACAAAATCTCCACCTGGTCAAAAAAAAAAAAAGATAAAGGCAAATATGACTCTCTTAGACTCTTTAGCACAAAGGCTAGTAACTTGCAAGGGATTTTATAATTTTAATTCAAAGCAATTATTTTATCAACTGATGCTCCTTCAGGGTTGTTGAAATATATTATTCCCAGCCATTAAGGTAAAGAAATCAGGAATTGACGGGAGAGCACCTGACTATAAAAAGCCTAATCGTATTACATTTATTTGAAATAAGGTTATTAGCTTAAGGACGGAAATGATGAGAAATAGTGTTAAGATTCTTATAGCCTGTTTTTTAATACATCTTTCAGTTGAGGAAAAATAAGTCACATCCATTCCTATTTAATATATTGCAGCAAAGTAAACAATTCAAACTGGGGGTGGGTGGGGTTGTTCCGTTACTTAAATGGAAATAAGCGTTTGAGATCATTAAAATGTTCCTCTGCCGCTAAAATCATATGCTTATCTTGGATTTGGTTTTCAGAAAAGTAGCAAAAAATGCTTTAAAAAAAAAAGCAAATTAAGAAGGCTGACAAGCAAAATAAGTAACTAAGAGGTTGGGGAAGAAATTTAATTTAAAAAAAATATGTGGCCGGTCGATTCTTCCTATGTGAGATCAAAATAGAATCTGAATTAATTTATTCTGCTTAAGTCAGAGTCTGTTGAACTGGTGAAGACTGCTTTCATCCTGGAGCACTTTAATTCCTGATGCGAGAAAGTTCCGCTGCAGGCAATTATTGCTCATTAATCATAATTTAAAAAACAAAACAAGAAAGAAATCCTCATAGAAATAGTTACACTTTATAGAATCTCAAAACCGACTATGTTTATTTTCAAGAAAAACTTCCTAACAGTTTAAAAAACAAAAGTGCCCGCTATAATTAAAGTGTCAAGGCCCGTGATGGCAAACCTATGGCGCATATGTCAGAGAAGGCACACAGAGTCTTCTCTATGGGCACATGCGCCATCTCCAGCTGCTCTTCCAGTTCCGTCGCGCGCATGCTTGCCAGACAGCTGGTCTGGCGCACATGCGAACTGCCCAGCTGCTCTCTTCCAGGTTCTGGTGCTCCGGCAGTGCATACACACTCCAGTTTTGGTGCTCGGCGTCGAAAAGGTTAACCATCACTGGTTTAGGCAGCAAAAACAAAAGGTAGGAAGCAATAAAGTGCTAACTGTTATAGGGATCATAAATGTAAACTGAAATATGCCCTAAGGAAAGAACACCAAACCGACAGTTCAAAACAGAACTACAGTTGAAAAATAGTCTAATTGCAATGTTTCACTGTCTTAAGTAATCCAGACTTCTGAATGTGTGTTTGTGTGAATAAGATTGTAGCTTTTTTTTCACTTTTGGATTGGAAACTTGCTCAGTAGAAAAATCTGTTTCTCTATTCTACAGCAGCAAAAACCCTGCTTCCCCACTGTATTATTGCATCTCGCCCTAAATTGCCGGTTTGATGTCACTAAGCTGAAAATTCAAATGAGCACCTTTGGACACAAGGAACTGCAGAAGCCACTTAATAGTTAAGGCATACAGTACATTTAAAACAAAAAAAAATATCTACCTCTTTAAACCAAGACGATTGTGGCTTTCTAAATCTTACTACACTGCTCTAGTATGCTGGGGAGGCGAAAAGAATTTGGACGTTTTATTTTCTCCATCCTTCGCATGTGGAAATTCTCTAAAAGGAAAAAAAGAATAAAAAAAGAACAGACAACTTACAGACTTCGATGGTCACTGGTTTTTCACTTACAGACAGTATTAAAAGGCCTGGGTTAGGAGCACTCACGACTTTTTATCTCAAAATATAACGCCTTGTTTTTTTAGAGAAGGCAACGATCAAAAAGGCTACTTGTTTGAATGTCAAGTAGTAACAGAGTAGGGAATCGACTGTGGAGTCCCCCCAAAGCTTCCTACGTGGAAAGCCCCAGCGAGAAAAAGCAAAGCATGTGATTGAATGCCCTCAAGTCGGAATTCTGGAATTACCCAAATGTGGTTTTTTTTTTCCAAAGCCTTCGGAAAACCTATGAAATGCATTAAACACAGAAGAGTGAGGTCCCTCCTGTTCCTCCCTCGAGGGGGAGGGGAGCAGATTCTGGAAAATTCGAATCCTCCATCGTTCTTCCTCTGCTTTGCAAACGGCTGCCGCACCGACGGGCCGGCAGAGAGGATTCTATCGGTGTCTTCCGCAGGTGTGTAAAGTTTCCCTTTTCTGAGATGGCAACGAGGTGAAACATAACCACTGAGAAAATACACTTCTATCTTGCTAGGCAAAGTTTTGCAAAAACAACTCCAATGAGGTTACTCCGTTTTCCTTGGAAAAAAGTGTAAGCGTTGTAACATCTTGCCTCTCTAGGAGATTGTTCGGGTGTTGAACTGGTTCTGACACCTTACTAAGGAAGCTACAGGCAGCAACCCCCAGGAGACCGGACCGAGTTTTGTGCCTGCGTTGCCTGCCAGCCTGCTCCAAAACAGCGACACCCCTGGTGTTGTAGCTCTAGTTGGCATGAAACACTGCCATCAAATGCCTACGTTGAAGATGACCAGGCTTGGCCTGGGAAAAAAGCACAGGAAGGAAGGAAGTAAGTTGAGAACTAAGTCGGAAAACAACCTGAAAGGTCTTTGGGGATTGTTTATTCTTGGCCCGATGATTGTTCCGTATCCGAACAATGAGATTTATTCTTCTCCCATTGACAGATGGCGTCTGTGTACTGCACCACCAGCTTATCCATCCAAGTGAGGGGCTCGGGAAAAAGGACTGAGCCCTCAAAGAACCCCAAGTGGCCCCCGTGCAAGGGTAGAACAAACATGACGTTCTCCTGTTTTTCTGAAAGAGTGAAAAAGAAAGGAAGTTTAGAAGGCAATGTCACTCGCCAACGACGTCGTTTTCTTCGCAACAGCAGTCATAATATCCTGATTTTTTTTCAAAATGAAAGCCAGGAAATTACAATAGTATCTCTACTTACTAACTTAATTCATTCCATAACCAGGTTCTTAAGTAGAAAAGTTTGTAAGTAGAAGCAACTTTTCCCATAGGAATCAATGTAAAAGCAAATAATGTGTGCAAACCCATTAGGAAAGAAATAAAAGCTCGGAATTTGGGAGAGAGGAGCAGGAGGAAGAATTATTTTTTTTAATTCTTCATTCCATATCTATTCACTTACGGTATACATCATTTATCTCCTTTTCTAATTTCATCATCCAGATAAACCAATTTTCTATTTAAATTTACTGCTTAATGAAATATTTTGACCTGCTTGCTTGTTATTACTATCGTTATCATGATATTGTACGTTATTTTTGTAAATACACTATATATGTATCTCTTTTAAATAATAAAATTTATTTTAATTTTTTTTGAGAAAGAAATATTTGTTTTCCTAAATCTAAGCCGTAATATCTCCTTCTCATTATTATTTATTTTCTTAATAACTAAAAGCCCTCATCCAATCGTAGATCCACATATTTAATATTCAATTTGTACTTTCTTTAAACATAACTTAATGACTTTTCTAATAGAGAACAAATTGCAAATTCTGTGGTCAAACGCCACGGCAACACGGTATTCCACGTGCTCTGCAGGGAAAGCCCGAATCCCCGTTGCCTGGGGGTCCTGATTCTATTGAATCAGGTCAGATCCTCCCTGGAGGGGAGGTGAATCTGTTTTGGGGTTGGCATACCCCATAGAAAGCTGGCTTGGAGCCTTGACCTGCAGCGGTGTAAAAGTAGTTTTTTAGCTGTTCTAACCATGGCAGCTGCATTACGCAATGATTGGACTATCTTTAATAGTTGGAAGTCATCCGGGAAGAACGGAAATTTAAGAGAAGTGCTGCAGGTTGAAGAGAAAAGGAGCTTATGTACTTGGTGAGCTATTCTGCTGGAAAAGAACCTAGAATTTCTATTTTTCAGAATAAAGGAGAAAAGATATAGAGAAAGGTGGGGGAAGAGGCTAATTAATTATCGGAAGTGTTCTATTTACATGTATTGGATGATTCGGAAACCTATAAATAATACCCATGTTGGTGGAATTTTTGGACTTAAAATTTGGACTTAAAAAGAAATTTTTTAATTTAAAGTTTTAAATTTTTGGACTTAAAAGAAATTTAACAGAAACTTTGGGATTGCTTGGTGGTGCCATCTGCTGGTGGAAGATTTGTTGGCGAGAGGCTACATATGGACTGTTTATCAGTGCTTATTTACTCAGCTGTGACCTTGAAGGAAGAGTTTATTTGGTTTATGCAGAGTGTTGGTGATTTTTCTCATAAAATTGTGATAGAGGAAAGGACAATATTGTTGTTTTTTTCTTGTATTCTAAAATGGATTTTTTTTTAAAAAAAAGTGCAATAAGAAAGGACCATTTGCTGGATATCTGAACTCTAAATGAACTCGAATTCCACAAGTCTTAAAGTTGCCAAGTTTGAAGACATTGTAATAGGAAAGAAAAGTTCAAGCAAAGGTTGGGCCTTACCTGAGAGGGCTCTTGGGATTGATAAGAGGCTATCGTGCACCAAAGGGTCATCAGCAGCATTAACCAGCAAGAGGGGAACAAAGATCTGAAGACAGAAAAGAGCAAGGTATGAGTTTTATTTTGTTAAAAATGGATCCTGCTCATAATATCCTAATGGACGGCCACCATTTAGGGAGACCTGAGCATGCAGAAACTCACATCCTGTTAAAAATGGATTTAGAGAACTAGGATACAGTGTTCCCTCGATTTTCGCGGGGGATGCGTTCCGAGACCGCCTGCGAAAGTCGAATTTCCGCGAAGTAGAGATTCGGAAGTAAATACACCATTTTTGGTTATGAACAGTATCACTAGCCATCCCTTAACACTTTAAACCCCTAAATTACCATTTCCCATTTCCTTAACAACCATTTACTCACCATTACTACTGGTACTCACCATTGAATAAGACACTTGGTGTTTCTGATATTTATAAACATAATTATTTATTAACAATAATTATTTTTTTTGTTATTTATTTGCAAAAATTATTAGTTTGGCGATGATGTATGATGTCATCGGGCGGGAAAAACCATGGTATAGAAAAAACCCCGTGAAGTATTTTTAAATTAATATTATTTGAAAAACCGTGGTGTAGGCTATTTGCGAAGTTCGAACGCGTGAAAATTGAGGGAACACTGTATTTTGACTATTCCCCTGGTCTTAGGTGACCCCTGTGAAACGGTCGTTCGACCCCCAAAGAGGTCCCAACCCCCAGGTTGAGAACTACTGCTCTAGATAATCATCATAAGACAATTTCTACTGGATGTGCAACTGGTAGAATTTTCTGAAAAGGAAATACCGGTAATAAAATTTTGGATCAATTCTGCTGTTCATTTAAATCGCATTTATTTCTCTATTAAATTCATTTGCCACCCGTCTCATTTCAAACGACTCTGGGAGGCTTACAAGATAATAAGCGTTTCTAAAAAATATTTAAAACATTCCCTGAGCCTTCCCTAGGAACAGACCTTAATGCAGCAGTGAAATCTATTTACCTTCCCTACCAGTTTGGAAGCGTGAGCTCTTTCATCTTCTGCGCATGTGCAAAGAGTTATAAAAAGAAAATGGCAACATCTGGGCAGTTGGGCTGCTGCTGCTACTGGTTCTCTGAACCACCGGCGCTGCCACTACCGGCACACCCAAACTGGGACTAATGGTAGCATTTTACCCCTGCCCTAATGATATTCAACCAAAGTGAAGGAAAGAGAGACTTCTATCCAAAATTGTATCTAAACTAATTCACAATACCCTCATGGTATTCATCTTTTTCCACAAGGGTTCCCCCCCCCCCCTTGAGAAGTGATGGAGGAAAAACACATGGAAAAGCCAATTTATGGTCATACTTGATGTGAATAAACTGCAACATTACTATTACCGAATTAAGGAGAAACTCCCTGAGAGTGAGGGCAATTCAGAAAATTTGGGCACTCCGTCACTGTTTGTTTTTAAGAGGAGAATGGACAGTCACTTCTCTGAGGTGGTGTAGTTTCTCCTGCTGGACTAGAAGACCTCCAAGGTCCCTTCTATTCTATTCTATTCTACTTTTATTCCCTTATTTTTAATTCTATTTTGCAAAGATTCATGTTTTCCAGGGGCAACTACTTGTCACAAGAGACTTCCCACAAAACATATAACTTTTTAAGGTGATCCTATAAAATCCTCCCTATAATTATTCTAGCACCTGTATTATACACTTGGCCAAATATCCACCTGCATCTTTTCTTAAATGCACCGAAGCTATACTCCATCTTCTACTCCAAGTCTAAATGACCTCTCCCCCTTCCCTATTTTTTTTATCATTTTAAATTATGGAACCCAAACGATAAATATTCAATACATGTTATGATAAACTTACTCTGTGCAAGTAGTGCAGACAACTCTCTTGTTCATAATATTCTCTCAGGGAGCCGTAACCATGAAATTTTCTAAGGCCAGAAAAAAAAGTAAAGAAAACATAAGCATGGGAAAGATTTAGTGAATTATAATTTAATCACTTATGATATGGGGAGAGGGAGAGACAGAGACAGACGAAGAATGAGTGAGTGAGACAGAGAGACAGAGACATAGAGGTCGGGAAGGGAGGGGGAGAGATTGAAAACATTGGAAAACCATGAATTCCTAGACAGAAAATCAGCTCAAGGAATATGAACCAATCACTTTCTAGAAAGGGCTCAGCAAGTTCTGGCAAACCACTTCTGAAAACCTTGCTGACAAAACTGTCAGGACTTGTCCCAGGTAGTCTCCAGTAGTAAAAAAAACTGATATGAAGACATAGATGGATAATTTTAGATAATCACTCCTAATACATTTAATATTCTGGCTAGATAAATTAATCCTGATTAGAGTGCCAGTTCCTCCTAAGATGCTACACGTTTCTACCTTATTGCTGAATAAATTTGATTCAGGGTTATAAAAGGTAAGGCTCAAGTGAACCATCTTCTAACTGAAAAGGAAGAATTCCTAAAAGTCAAAATTCCTTTTTCCCCACTGCAATTAAAGAGGTCTGTTGTCTAACTGATTAAAAAGGTCCTATCATAATGATGACATTTTGGTTCTACTGTATACGACTTGTAAACAGTTCACTATATTTATAACATTCATGGACCAAGTAAAATTTGAAAGCACAGGTTCTTTCAAAATAGTTACGTCCTTCGCATTGATAAAACTTTACAAGCAGCAGGTGTTTAAAAGCAAAGCAGAGAATATTACAATATAAATCCTGAATTAACACATACCGCTAGCATTTAAGACTTATATACCGCTCCACAGTTCTTTTACAGCCCTCTCCAAGTGGTTTTCAGAGTCAGCTTCTTGCCCCCACAAAGTGGGTCCTCATTTTACCCACCTTGGAAGGATGGAAGGCTGAGTCAACTTTGAGCCTGGTGAGATTCAAACTGCCAAACTGCAGTCAGCCGGCAGTCAGCAGAAGAAACCTGCAGTAATGCACTCTCACCACTGCACCATTGTGGCTCATAGCCAACTTTTCTAGCAAAATCCTGAATTTATAGAAATGCAGAAGAATCTTAATTTTACAGCTAAATCATTCTGTTCAGCCCTGTAACTTCTCTTACATATGAGGGTTGCCCAGAAAGTAATGAACCATTTTTTTCTCAGCCTATAGTAATGGTACGAATGCAAAACTTTAGATATACATTACTTGAATTGTCAGGAGTGCATGTGTAAATTTTGCATTTCTTCAGACAGATAGTGTAGCTGCAGGAGTGTTTTGAAATGGTGTCTGTAAGTGATGTATATTACAAACAGCGTGTCATTATTAAATTTCTCACTGCGGAGAAAGAAACTGTTGGGAACATTCACAAAGGTTTGTGTACAGTTTATGGAGAATCTGCAGTCGACAGAAGTACGGTTAGTCGCTGGGCACAGAGGGTGAGGCCATTAGAGGTGATTCGCACAGTGCAGAAATGGCTTTGTGACAAAACAAGGAGTGGTACAGACAGGGCATAGACGCCCTTGTGTCTCACTGGAGGAAGGCCACAGAACGGGACGAAGATTACGTGGAAAAATAGGGAGTGTAGAAGAAACGTCATTCTTTCTTATGTGTAAGTTTCATTGTGTTCAATAAATAATTGTTGAAGAAAAAAAATGTGGTGCATTACCCTCTGGTATAATACTGCTATTTATAGCATACTGAGAGCTATAATTTAAAAACATCATCCTGCAGCAAGTGCAACTTCAAATGAACCCCAAAAAAGGGTGGCTGAAATTCAGGCAGAGTCATCATTAACCAGAAACTTCATTTCCAGAAATCAAGATAATGCTAAAACATTTATGTAGAAAAGCCAACAATACAAACTTTCCTGCGTACCTCATAATGCTGTCATCGATCTGCATGAGAGACGTTGCTGTGTGAAGTCTGCTTAGATCTGTTTCCACTAAACTATGCACCTTTTTTGAAGTTTCAGCAAACAAAGCTTGTCTAAAATACATGGGGGGGAGGGGGAAAGCTGTTGTTAGGCCCATCATAGGCATCAGAGGGATAACAGTACAGTGGCACCTCCACTTACAAACTTAATTCGTTCCGTGACCAGGTTCTTAAGTGGAAAAGTTTGTAAGAAGAAGAAATTTTCCCCATAGGAATCAATGTAAAAGCAAATAATGCGTGCGATTGGGGAAACCACAGGGAGGGTGGAGGTCCTGTTTCCTCCCAGGAGATTCCTAGAGAGGCCCCATGGAGGCTTCTCCCCACCTTTTCTGGCCCTGTTTTCTCCCAGGAGATTCCTAGAGAGGCCCCATGGAGGCTTCTCCCCGCCTTTTCTGGCCCTGTTTCCTCCCAGGAGATTCCTAGAGAGGCCCCATGGAGGCTTCTCCCCACCTTTTCTGGCCCTGTTTTCTCCCAGGAGATTCCTAGAGAGGCCCCATGGAGGCTTCTCCCCACCTTTTCTGGCCCTGTTTTCTCCCAGGAGATTCCTAGAGAGGCCCCATGGAGGCTTCTCCCTGCCTTTTCTGGCCCTGTTTCCTCCCAGGAGATTCCTAGAGAGGCCCCATGGAGGCTTCTCCCCACCTTTTCTGGCCCTGTTTTCTCCCAGGAGATTCCTGAGGCCCCATGGAGGCTTCTCCCTGCCTTTTCTGGCCCTGTTTCCTCCCAGGTGATTCCTAGAGAGGCCTCATGGAGGCTTCTCCCCACCTTTTCTGGCCCTGTTTTCTCCCAGGAGATTCCTGAGGCCCCATGGAGGCTTCTCCCTGCCTTTTCTGGCCCTGTTTCCTCCCAGGAGATTCCTAGAGAGGCCCCATGGAGGCTTCTCCCCACCTTTTCTGGCCCTGTTTTCTCCCAGGAGATTCCTGAGGCCCCATGGAGGCTTCTCCCTGCCTTTTCTGGCCCTGTTTCCTCCCAGGTGATTCCTAGAGAGGCCTCATGGAGGCTTCTCCCTGCCTTTTCCAGTTACAGTTTCAGGGGCTTGGGTTTGTAAGTGTAAAATGGTTCTTGAGAAGAGGCAAAAAAATCTTGAACACCTGGTTCTTATCTAGAAAAGTTCCTAAGTAGAGGTGTTTGCAGGTAGAGGTACCATTGTATTTACTAACTTTATAGATAGCAATAGACTTATATACTACTCCACTCTCTGAGCAGTTTACAAGGTCAGCATATTGCCCCCCAAAATCTGGGTTCTCATTTTACCAACCTCGGAAGGATGGAAGGCTGAATCAACCATGAGCAATTCAGGATCGAACTCCTGGCTGTGGGCAGAGTTAGCCTGCAATGCTGCGTTCTAACCACTGTGCCCCTAGGACTCTGAAATAGATACAAATCTTCACACTATTGTAGTGTGGAGCGTCTTGTGTCAAATTCAAATCTTTTTTGATTTGTCCTTTGGAAAGCCAGCATGAAATTTGGTACCAGTATGTTTGTTAATCTTACAAACAGAACGATGTTATTCAACCAAAGGTAGAAGAATGGATCAGAAATCTAGACTTTATTTGTTTATTTATTATTTATTAATTGGACTTTTATGCCGCCCCTCTCCGAGGACTTGGGGCGGCTCACAACATATAATAGAAAACAATACACAACATTTTGGGTCCAATTAATTAAATATAAAATATAAAACTAAAAGTGCATTAAAAAAAACAGTCATTCCCACTCAATCTGTTTCTCTCAATCCATTTGTCGGCCAGGGGGCAAGAATCTAATAGCCCCAAGCCTGGCGGCATAACTGCGGACGGCGAGGAGGGTGGGGGCGGTACGAATCACCAGGGGAGCTGATTCCAGAGGGCCAGGGCCGTCACAGAGAAGGCTCTTCCCCTAGGCCCTGCCAACCGACATTGTCTAGTTGACGGACCTGGAGAAGGCCGACTCTGTGGGACCTAACCGGTTGCTGGGATTCATGCGGCAGAAGGCGGTCCTGTAGGTAGGTATTCTGGACCGATGCCATGTAGGGCTTTATAGGTCATCACCAACACTTTGAATTACATCCGAAAACCAATTGGCAACCAATGCAGTCTGCAGAGTGTTGGAGTATTTATTTATTTATTATATCTAATAATTTAAATCTAATAATTTAAAAACATTTTTAAAAACCCGTTATTAAGCAGACATACACATAAACATACCATACATAAATTGTATAAGCCCAGGGGAGATATCTCAATTCCGCCATGCCTGGCAGGTTACGAAAGGCAAGGAGGGTGGGGGCAGTTCTAATCTCCGGGGGGAGCTGGTTCCAGAGAGTCGGGGCCACCACAGAGAAGGCTCTTCCCCTGGGACCCGCCAAACTACATTGTTTAGTCAACGGGACCCGGAGAAGGCCAACTCTGTGGGACCTAACCGGTTACTAGGATTCGTGCAGCAGAAGGCGGTCCCGGAGATATTCTGGTCCGGTGCCATGAAGGGCTTTATAGGTCATAACCAACACTTTGAATTGTGACCGGAAATTGATCGGCAACCAATGCAGACTGCGGAGTGTTGCTGTAACATGGGCATATTTAGGGAAGCCCATGATTGCTCTCGCAGCTGCATTCTGCACGATCTGAAGTTTCCGAACACTTTTCAAAGGAAGCCCCATGTAGAGAGCGTTACAGTGTGGCCGTGTTCTGCACAATTTGCAGTTTCTGAACCCCGTTCAGAGGTAGCCCCATGTAGAGAGCAGTAGTCGGACCTCAAGGTGATAAGGACATGAGTATTTGAACAGTGCTGAATGATGAGCGGTTCTGATCAATCAAATAATTCGCTTGGAATAGTTACTTCAACATGTGTTGTTCACTAGAGCAGTGTTTCCCAACCTTAGCAACTTGGAGATATTTGGACTTCAACTCCCAGAATCCCCCAGCCAGCGAATGCTGGCTGGGGAATTCTGGGAGTTGAAGTCCAGATATCTTCAAGTTGCCAAGGTTGGGAAACACTGCATTAGAGAAATCTGGCTTTATATGTAACAGAGCGTAGAGACCATTAGCGATCCTGACTGAGAAGGAAATAAAGAGCTGGGAACAAAGGAGGACTGTGGGCCATATGTATGAGCTTTGTTCTCTGTAGTTGCAGAGCACAAAACATTTGGGGAAATCTGGCTTGGGGGATTGCACGACAACACAAAAGATCTATTATGGGGACAAAATGTTTTTGGCAGATTAACAAGATATCCTTCAGAGTCGCAAAGGATTGCTTGTGCTTAAGACTGGGAACTCTTTTAAAATAGGGAGATTAAAATATCTCGCAGTTGTCAAAATGTTTGGATATCTGGGACAAATTAAAATATAAAGAGAGTCTTAATGCCCTAAAGTTTTTCCTTCCCCTTGTTCCTTCCCATGAAAGCCTTATGGAGGAATCATCGCAGCAAATGCAATGATTATTATTCCATAAAAGTTGCTAATCTAAATACACTGCTGAAAGAAATAAAGGTGTTCTGCTGGGCTCTATGGTAAGAGTCTCCCAAAAATTCAAGGGTAAAAATTTCAGACACACACACTTGAAAATTCAAAAACAAAGTTCTTTATCACAAAATTCAAAAGAAACAAAGCACCCTTTTTGCATTGCAAAGAGCACTCGTCCCAAAACAACCTTGTAGGCTGTACAATCCCCTTAATCAGTCCTTAAGTATTTAGCTAGCAGCTGTGAAGAAACGTCACAGCCCTCCTTCTTCCATGAATTGAGACACACACACTTTGCTCTGCTTTGGTTTCAAAGTCGTGAAAAATCAACAGTCTGGAAACAGCAAAATCAGCAAAGTCTGAAGAAACAATGATCAGATAATCTTCCACAACGGCCAAACCAGCACGCTGCTATTTATATCAGCAGCTCTAATTACTGGAGCCCCACCCAAACATAGGTGGCCTCTCTTATCTCCTGTAATATTTCCTCAATTGGTCTCTTCTATGCATAATTCTGTGCCTGCGTGGGTCTAACACTTCCTCATCCGAATCGACTGAAGATAATGGAGATTGGCTTCCTGGGCTGTGTGCCAAGCCCCCCTCTTCCAAGTCATCCCCACCTTCTTCTTCGTCCGAGGAAACTGCACTACCTGACTCTGTCAGCAATAAAACAGGCCTATGACATGTTGATGTTTCCCCTGCATCCACCTCCACATTCCTTGGGGCAGGAGCTGGGCCAGAGCCAACCACAACAAAAGGGAACACTTAAAGAACAGAATATAACCCCAAGTAAATCAAACTTCTGTGAAATCAAACTGTCCACTTAGGAAGCAACACTGATTGACAGTCAATTTCACATGCTGTTGTGCAAATGGAATAGTTGTGCAAATGAAATATTCATTCACTCAGATCTAGGATGTGTTATTTGAGTGTTCGCTTTATTTTTTTGAGCAGTATATATGCCAAAAGTATTATTATTATTTTTTTTTTAAATCTATTTCCCAGTCTCCAATCATAACAGACCAGGGGTGGATTTCTCTTGACTTTCCTACAGGTTTGGAAGTGCATGCATCATGTCGGAAGCATGCGTTACATCTGGGTACTGACCCACCTCTGAGCACGTGTGGAAGCCTTCGCACATGCACAGGTTCGTTGGCAGCCATTTTCAAGCAGCGGTGACTGGAGAACCAGTTCAGGAGTATGACAAGCTGGCCATCAGTTCAGCGAACGGGGTCAAATTTCCGCTACCGGCTCACGCAAACCAATAGCAACCTACCGCTATAACAGACCATTTCTTAAGCTAAATGCCCTGGTTTTCATCCAGATGAATCTAGTGAATAATCTATCCAACCTGATTGACTAACATACCTTGGGGGCAGTAAAAATTGCAATCCACCCAATCTAACCATGCGGTACATCGTTGAGAGAAAAACAAGATATATTCCTGTACCTGTGCGATAAGATGATTTTCTTCAGGTTGTCTGCCATGAGGAAATTGTAAAATCTCCGGCACTGATCCCACTGCATGAAGGTTTCCTGGGCCCTAACAAGGACAGAGGCGGGAAATAAGTAAATAAAACCAATTAATAAACGTTATTCTCAGGTTATGGTGATAAGAGGCGAACTTGCAACATTGCTCTTTAATTTTGTCCCCCCTGGGGACCATCAATACAAGTCGTCCTCGTCTTAGGACTGGTCGCTTAGTGAACCATTTGAAGTTACGACTTACCTGAAAAAGAGAAGATACAACCCAATTCTGAAGTTATGACTGTCACCACCCCCACCCCATGATCATGTGACCACACCGCTGACACTCAGCAACATGCCTGCACAGATGGCCATTTGTAGCATTATGCAATCTCATGGCCATGTTTCATCAGAGTCCTGCTGAAAATTCTGGCTTGGGGGCAGAAACCAGGCCCTAGTGAACGATGCTGTGCTCCTTTAACAATGAGGGATGTGCTTCTCAACCTTGCAACTTTGACTGGACCAACTCCCAGAATTCCTTGCTGGCTGAGGAATTCTGAAAGTTTAAGTTCACCCATTGTAAAAATGCTAAGTTTGAGAAACCCTGAACTAGGGTATTTGTTTTATGACTGTGTTCGTGTAACGATAACTGCAAAAAAAGTTTTATGATGGAAATGACATACAACCCTAATGGGCAATCTCTGTTAGTCGCATGTTGAGGATTAACCATAGCTCCAACAAACTTAGGCAATGGAACAGAGAAGTGCTATTAAAAAGTCCACCATTAGAGGGAACAAACCCCTCAAAAACAGCAATAGGAAGCTGGCAACAACTTGCAAAAGAAACATTCAAGAAAAGAGTGTATGGTCTCTTTTATTCTCTCAAAGGGTCGTTTCTAAAATCAGTTGAATGATCAGATGTTGCAAAAGCTGGCAAAGTACATATGGATCAACCCAGAATCCTGACTTGAAAGCTTCTTTTAATATTTGGCAGGGGAAACACCTTACATCAGTTCTTTAGTTCAAGAAAATCTTTCCTTGCCATATTGTGCCTTCCAAACTCTTGACTGCATAAACATGGAACATGCAACATCGTTGTATCAAGCTGTTTGCAAAAAGCAAACTGTTGGGTCCATTTGCCCATTAAGTACACTATCTTCCCACTTTCTTCCAGTTCTATTAGTCTAGTATGGGGATGGACAAAATCAGATGTAAAATACTGTATAAAGCTTGCATTGTTGGTTTTAAATATTCAATCTGAACAAAATTGTTGTCACTATGTCTGAAATATAAAACCTGTGAGAAATTAAGTGTCAAATTGGGTTGATATATATTTTTAATACGGATATGGCTCAATTCTTCTGGATAATTAGTGTGCTTTTGGCATGTTAATAGACTTTCAAATATAAAGTCACTTAATTTTGGCCAGTCTAGCATTTATTTAGATAAGATGTAGTTGTAGTATTGTATTTCAATAACATTCTGGGTCAAATTAGCTATTTTAAAATGGAAATTGAACACTGAAGAGGCTTTTATTTAACCCATGAATTACATGTATTGGACTGATAAACCAATATTTTACAGATGAAGATAATGGTTGTATTCCTTTTAGTGTGGGACTGAATCAAACCAGACTGAAAGGTCACCTGAGGTTTCCGCCCAAGAAAAATAAAATATCCTTCTAAAGAGGTAGTATTTCCCCCCCAACAACAGACAACTGCCTTTATTCTTTCAAATCTTTTAATTATTTTTATATTTCTAAAATAATTTCCTATCTGTAGTATATTTAGATTTTTTTTGCCAGATTTTGAAATTAACCCTTTTTGGGTTAATTCGTGGTGGCAAAGTGGTTAAACTGCAGTAGTGCAGGCTAACTCTGCCAACCGGTGACTATCAGCAGTTTGATCCTGACCAGCTCAAGGTTGACTCAGTTTTCCGAAGTCCGTAAAATGAGGTCCCAGATTGTTGGGGGCAATATGCTGACTCTATAAACCGCTTAGACAGGGCTATAAAATGCTGTATATACGATAAGTCTGAGTACTATTGCTATTACTGAATGTGTTAAGATGATTGATAAATCTTAGAAATTTAATTAGATGACGCAATGCTAAAAATTCTGAAAGCTTTGGTAAACCACTATTTTAAGTGGAGGAAGAGCAAGCAGAAGTAAAATATTTCAAATATGTTTCTCACTGCTTTTCTTTTCTTGCGTAAAATTCTGACGGCAGAACCACCAGGATTCTGTGTGAAGAACACATAGCTGAAATGTTGCCTTCTATTGACATAATTTCTGAAAAGACAGTATTTTGAAAGAAAAGAGGTAATAGGTTGAGTAAAAGATATGTAGAAATGGCTTACTTCCTCTACACCAAGAGACCAAACTTGTCAAATTTAAGACTTGTGGACTTCAACTCCCACAATACTTCAACCAGCTATTCTGGCTGATGAATTCTGAGAGTTGAAGTCCACAAGCATTAAAGTTTCCAGGTTTGAAGACATCTGCTCTACACTCAACAAAAGCACTTATCATACATATTCACTCCCTGGTCTACCACAACAAAGCTTGTAAGTCAACTTACCTCAATGCGCTATACCCCTGGCACACGCTGACACAGCAGAGCACCCGCTCCTGGTTAACGTGGGACTCCCCAAGATATTTGCACACTATATTTCCGCCCAGGCTAAAGCCAACAACAACAAGGTTGGACTGAGGATATGTCTTCTTGATGTAGGTCACCATGGCAGCAAATTCCCAGGTGCAACCTATGAAACAGTAAAGGCAAAGACATGTTGGCTGGGGAATTCTGGGGATTGAAGTCCATGAGTCTTAAAGTTGCCAAGGTTGGAGAACCCCTGGCTTACATCACAAACGGAACTGTAAGTTCCCATGTTTTTTTTCAAAACTTCTATACGTTAAAAAACAATCTAATCATAGTTAAGAAATTAGGAACCTTTTAAGAACCATAAAACAAGAAACAGAGGATAACAACATATAGTGAAAACCAGATACCATAATGATAGCATTCTATTCTTAAGAACTTGCCATTGCAGTACAGAGTTTTCAAGCGGCAAAACTGATTATAGTTAAATAAAGCATAGGAGAAATAAAAGATAGAGTAGAGCATTACAGTAACATTTTGATTTCTCAGTAACACTCCAGAGGCTACAGACTATAATTATTATTATTTTTAAAGTGATGCCAAAGGCTTACACTAGAGATTTGAAATTCTCATCATAAACAACAGGATACAAGGAATGGCAGGAGCCAACAGGATTTCAATGGAAAAACAAATTCTTCCTTTGGTGTTAACTCTTATCCCTTGGGTTTTAAGAAGTATCAGTTTGTGCTACTCTCCAAAAGTGTTGTAGTTATTGAAAAACTACTGTTATGTTTTATTCCCTTTTCTGGCACTACAATCTAAGTCAGTGATGGCGAGCCTATGGAACAGGTTATCTGCTGGCACATGAGCTGTTGCCCTAGCTCAGCTCCAATGTGCAGGTGTGTATTGGCCAGTTGAATTTTGGCTCGCACAGAGGCTCTGGGCGGGTGTTTTTGGCTTCCAAAAAGCCTCCAGAGGGATGGTGGAAGGTGTTTTACCCTCCCCTGGCTCCAGGGAAGCCTTTTGAGCCTGGGGAGCATGAAACACGAGCCTACTGGGCCCACCAGAAGATGGGAAACAGGCCGTTTCTAGCCCCCAGAGGACTTCTGGGGGACAGGGAAAGCTGTTTTCGCCCTCCCCAGGCATTGAATTACGGGTGTGGGCATTCACACATGCGCAATAGTACACACACATGCTCTTTCGGCACCCGAGGGAAAAAAGGTTCACCATCACTGATCTAAATCAAGCTAAAGAAACTGATACTACAGCATTGCATGTATATTCCTAGGGGAAAACAGCTCTATATTTTCTCTTTATGCATATAGAAACATGCACATGTTGAAAAATGTCTTTTTTCACTGAAGGAAAAGTAACTTAGGTCATATTTTTTTCCCTTAGAACCTATGGAACGCATGCCGGAAACGGTACGCAGAGGCATCCCGCGGAGAATACGCGACCTCACTGGCTCCTCTGCCCCGTTCCTGTGCGCACACACATGCACCGGTCAGCTGTTCATTGTGTGCGCAGGATTGGCAAAACCTGGAAGAGCAGTGCTCCAGTGCACATGCGCAGGCCAGCACCCGAACTTCCAGATTACCTCCGGACGCATGAGCAATGGCCAGCTCTTTGTTGGGTACACGGCAGCAATGGAAACCAGAAGTTCAGGTGCCGGTGTGCCCATGCGCACCAGAACACTGCTCTTCCAGGTTTCGCCACTCCCATGCATGCGATGGCCAGCGAGGCTGCGCAGGCCAGGTGGGATGGTTTGATGCGCCATTTTTGGCACATAGGCCAGCACATGGGGACAAAAAGGTTAGTCACCACTGCTTTAGATTGATTTAATAACATGCTTATGTTTCCTAACAAAGTGTTTCCCAACCTTGGCAACTTGAAGATATCTGGACTTCAACTCCCAGAATTCCCCAGCCAGCATTCACTGGCTGGGGAATTCTGGGAGTTGAAGTCCAAATATCTTCAAGTTGCCAAGGTTGGGAAACACTCTCCTAACAGACCATAATTCTGGTTGGGCTCACATGGTGAGACAAAGCCAAGCAAAGCTCATTAGGGCTCACTGTAAAAGTTTGAGCTGAGCCATTTGAAAGTTTACTGATCAAGTCAAACTCGCTCCTACCTTTGATATTAGGAACCCAGGCATGCTAGGAACTAACACTAATAGAAGATGGAAGAGTGAACAAATATTTACCGTAAGTGAACATGCGTGGCGAAGTCAGTTCAATGTTTGGGAGGGCCCCAAGGTGATTTAAGACAGCACATCGGTAGCCCTTCTTTTGAGAATAGTCAACAAAGGTTCGGATGTACTGCTTCTCACTGTGATTAGCTATGCCAGGGCAGATGACCATTGTGATATCTTCTAAATAAAAACATTCGAGAGAAAGAACTTAAGAACTTTGATATGGAAGATACAAAATGACATTTCATTTGCTAATTTTGGTCTAGAGAGACTAATTTCAGAACAAAGCAAATTTTACCTTTCTTTCCTTCTTTCTTTCTTTCTCTCTCTCTCTCTCTCACACACACACCCACACTCACACATACACACACTTTTGCTCAGAATGTGGTAATTTATTATGTTACTGTACAACAGAGAGGAAACATGACATCCATTATGCAACTTCAGTTTGTTTACCCAAGCTCTTTAAAATGATCCAGAATGTATTTTGACAGGTTACTGCAAGCATCGCTGAAAACAACTTCTCCAATTAGCAACCACTGACTAAGACAACTTCTCTAAAATGGGACTGTTAAAATTCCAGAAACAACTTTGTTTTTTAATCCCCCATCTTTATCTGTCTAATAGCCAAATTCATTAAGTTTTTAAAAAAATTAATTTCAGCAAGTGACAGCAACCAGGGAAAAACTAAAGCATGCACACACACACACCTAGAATGTTTTTCCTCTTTTTCTCAAAGACTTTAAAAAGTAGTTTTCTTTATTTGAAGCCTACCAAATGCAAACTCTAACTTTAAGCTGTCATAGTCACTGGCTCTATTAATGCAGAATTCTTCCATTGCATCTGAGAAGCTTCAAATTGTGGCGGTGGTCTTAAAACAGCTGAGGATAAGCTGCAGAGATAAGCTTCTTCCATCTGAACCTCTTGTGAGTAATGCTGGTATTACTGCTACATGAACCCCAGCAACCGGTTAGGTCCCACAGAGTCGGTCTTCTCCAGGTCCCGTCAACCAGACAATGTCGTTTGGCGGGACCTAGGGGAAGAGCCTTCTCTGTGGAGGCCCCGGCCATCTGTAATCAGCTCCTCCCAGAGATTCGTACTGGCCCCCCCCTCCTCACCTTCTGCAAGGGTCTTAAGACTCCATTTATGTCGTCAGGCTTGGGCTGATTAGATCTTAGCCCTCTGGCCAAAAAATGATTGCATGATCGTTGTACGAATGGGTGTGATTGATTTGAATACTTAGGGATTTTAGATAGCTATTTAATTTTCATTTAATTGGATTAATGTTATTGTAATTTACTGTTTTTTATATGTTGCAAGCCACCCCGAGTCTTCGGAGAGGGGTGGCATAGACATCCAATCAATCAATCAATCAATCAATCAATCAAACAAACAAACAAACAAACAAACAAACAACTAACTTACACCTCATGACATGTTCCCCTTCTCAAAACTATTCTTTAGGACAGGGGTTCCCAAACTTGACAACTTTAAGACTTGCAGACTTCAACTCCCTGAGGTTGCCATGTTTGAAGACCTCTGCTTTATGAAAAGGAGCAAGAAGATTGGATGAGAAGGGATTTGTTTTTGGTTTGTATATTTTTCAAGACTGTGACAAATGGAAAATAAGGAATCCTTTGGGAGAAGGCCAAACAATACTTCCTAAGCAATAATTAAGCTAAGGTTAGGAGCGCAGTGTCGCCTTTTAAAGTATCTTGCTGCTCAAGGTTCTTCTGCAGCAGGAAATAATAACTAGCCACGTGTTTTTCTGGCAAAAGGAATACGCTGGGGAGGAGAATATCTCAGACATTTGGTAGAAGTTTCCAATACACTTGGATACTTCAAACCCAGTGGAGTGCTTTCCCTTCAACTTTCAAGTATATGATTAAGGTGGATTCTTCTCAAGCAAACAAAACAGGTTTCCGATTTAATTAAGCGCCTCTAACCCAGAGGACAAACAAAATCCCAGCCTTTACAGTCTGTTTAACAGACTTTAATCTCAAGCATTAATGATCGATTGATAGGTAGCCCTCAAGTGACAACCACCATTGAGCCCAAATTTTCTGTGGTTAAGTGAGACATTTGTTAAGTGAGTTTTGCCTCCATTTTATGACCTCTCTTACCAGAACTGTTAATGCAATGGTTCTCAACCTTTCTAATGCCGTGACGCCTTAATACAGTTCTTCATGTTGTGGTGACCCCCAACCATAAGTCTAGCACCAATTCTCTCAGCAGAGCTTTAAGATCAAGGGTCCCCAAACTTGGCAACTTTAAGACTTGTGGACTTCAATTCCCAGAATTCTCCAGCCAGCTGGCTGGAGAATTCTGGGAATTGAAGTCCACAAGTCTTAAAGTTGCCAAGTTTGGGGACCCCTGTTTAAGATGATTGGCAGGAAGGTCAGAGGGACACCCTCACTGTAAACACCTGATTGGTCAGGTTGTAAAAATATGTTTCAAGGCCCCGAATAGAAGCTTTAGTTCCTATCACCATGGGAAATTTGTTTTTTTCCATGGTCTTAGGCGACCCCAATGGGGTCCCAACCCCCGATTGAGAACCACTGTGTTAAGGGAATGCCTATAGTTGATAAGTCAGTAACCCAGTTATATGAATCCAGCTTCCCCCTTGACTTTGCTTGCCAAAACTTGGCAAAAAGGCTCAGTATTTTTTGGAGTATAAGACGCACACACCCCGCCCCGCAAAAGAGAGTGAAAATTTGGGTGTATCTTATACACCGAATGTAGCCCACCTACCAAAAATGGGGTGAACAGAGGCCACAATCAATTACGGCATTCTTTGCAGCCTGAAACAGCTGATCGTCATGAGGTCGATCCAACTTGTTGTGAGCCGCCCCGAGTCTTCGGAGAGGGGCGGCATACAAATCCAAATAATAAATAATAATAAATAATAAACTGACAATTAGCTGCATGTACTAATCAGACTGTGCTGAAGTTGAAACGGGCTATTTTCTGTTTGTTGCAAAGAGGCAAATTGCTGGGAGGCCGAGGCAGATTTTATTTTTCCCCTTCTGCTAATCAGGCTGTGCTGAATAATAATAATAATAATAATAATACTAATAATACTAATAATAATAATAATTTATTAGATTTGTATGCCGCTCCTCTCCGTGGACTCGGAGCGGAAACTGAAACAGCTTGTTTGCTGCAAGGAGGCAAATTACTGGGAGGCAGAGGCGGATTTTTTTTTCTTGTTTTCCTCTCACAAAAAAGGAATCTGGAGTGTTTTATACTCTGAAAAATATGGTAATCACATGACCTTGGCATACAGCAACAGTCATAAGTAGTAAGCATCTGAATTTTGATCACGTGGTCATCATCATTATTATTATTATTATTATTATTATTATTAATGAAATTTGTATGCCACCCCTCTCTGTAGACTCGGGGCGGCTCACAGCAATAGTAAACACAATGTAAAATACAAATCTAATATTTAAAAACTAAAAAACCCATAATTAAAAAACATACACACAACATACCATACACAAATTATATAGGCCTGGGGAAGATGTTTCAATTTCCCCATGCCTGACAGCAGAGGTGGGTCTTAAGAAGTTTATGAAAGGCAAGGAGTGTGCGGGCTATCCTAATCTCCGGGGGGGAGCTGGTTCCAGAGGGTTGGGGCCGCCACAGAGAAGGTTCTTCCCCCCCGGGTCCCGCCAGATGACATTGTTTAGTCGCCGGGACCCGGAGAAGGCCAACTCTGTGGGACCTAACTGGTTGCTGGGATTTGTGTGGCAAAAGACGGTCCCAGAGATATTCTGGTCCGATGCCATGAAAGGCTTTATAGGTCATAACCAACATGGGGATGCTACAAAGGTTATAAGTGTGAAAAATGATTGTACGTCACTTTTTTCAGCTCCTGGGTAACTTCAAACAAATTGTTGTAAGTCTAGGGCTAGCTGTATCTAGTCAACTATCTCACAGACATTACCTTTACGGGTGACAGGAACAACATTTGAATTCTACCCCTAAAGTAGAAATCAAACCCGTGAAGCAATGCCTCTTATCTGATGGGAATAAAAATCATCTTTCCTCCTGTGCTCTCAGGCCACAGGTTCAAAACCCAGCCCCCTCCCCTGAAACCTGAAACTCAGTCCAAGAATTATGGCTCCAATAAACCTCCAGCTTTTCTATGGGAGTAAATGTTGCACCCAGTATTTTCTGCAAATATTTACTCAAACTTCCGGGTCAAGAAAGAACAGATGGGGAGAGGCTAACCTTTGCTGCTGTTTTCAGCTAGAGGTTCAAAGAGGTCAAAAGTTGCTGTGGCACCGTCTGCCATGGTGAGGTACTTGCGAAGCCCGTAAGGATGCGGTGAACTTACTCTCCCCATCTTCCCGTAAAGAGCAGTCTGGATATGCCCACTCTTTCCCCAGATTAAAGGTGGGATGTACCTAAAGAGAAAATGGAAATGCATGCATTGAAATACATGCAAATGTCTTTCAGACACATCTTTAATTTATAATATTTAACAATAGTATAAATACAGTGATACCTAGTCTTATGAACTTAATTGGTTCCAGGACGAGGTTTGTAAGGTGAAAAGTTTGTAAGATGAAACAATGTTTCCTATAGGAATCAATGGAAAAGCGATTAATGCGTGCAAGCCCAAAACTCACCCCTTTTGCCAACCGAAGCGCCCGTTTTTGTGCTGTTGGGATTCCGTGTTTTTGTGATGCTGCAGGGGAATCACAGCAGGGGAATCACAGCAGCGCAAAAACGGGTGCTTCGCTGGCAACGGAAGTTTGTAAGTGGGGTTTCCCAGTGAGGGGAGCCTCAGCAAAATTGCAGCATCACAAAAACACTGAAGTCCTCAAAACCCCACCTCCAGACCTCTGTGTTTTTGTAATGCTGCGATTTCGCTGAGGCTCCCCTCACTGGGAAACCCAACCTCCAGACTTCCGTTGCCAGCGAAGCGCCTGTTTTTGCACTGCCGGGATTCTCCTGCAGCATCGCAAAAACATGGAAGTTCGGAGGTGGTGTTTCCCATGGAGGGGAGCCCCAGGGGAATCCCAGCAGCGCAAAAACGGGTGCTTCACTGGCAACAGAAGTCCGGAGGCGGGGCATCCCAGTGGCGGCAGCTTGGGTTTATAAGGTGAAAATAGTTTGGAAGAAGAGGCAAAAAAATCTTGTATCTCGAAAAGTTTGTATGACGAGGGGTTTGTAAGATGAGGTAACACTGTATTTAATTTATAGTATAATGTAATAGTACAGTATTTAATTTAATTTATACTTATATTTTCAGAGAAATGGGAGGGGGGGGGAGAAACCCCATATGTAAAAAAATGCTTAAATTAGGGGGGGGGGAGGAAAAACCCAAAGTACAATATATTAATTGTAATAAAGGTTATAATTCCATATAGTTATCCATAAAAGCAATGCGAATCAATAAATACAGATAGACCTTTAACTTATTAGCAGGCTGTCTTGGACACAAATGTTTATCTCTACAAACACAACATAAATAATAGATAAAAGATAGATCTTTTATTAGCTGGCCAACTTGAACACAAATGTTTACCTAAGTTAATGTACAATCTAGATAAGTCGGATAAATAGCAGAGGTCACCATTAAAGAGCCAAAGGGGCAACAGATGGCAAGTCTGATATATCAGGTATAATTTAGTGACCTCTGGGGGGAAAAACACACTTCCCAAAGCAGCACTTTTTTAAAAAGAGCAAACAACATATATATTAGACTCATCGCGAAAGTGCCATAATGGACGCTAAAGCAGATGGCCTTTTATCTTAATTTTATGGTTTTAGATATACCAAAGGGGGAGTGGTGAAGAAGAGGAAATGAAGAGTTTAAAAATGGGCAGACTTTGCTTTCAATGCCGCCATCAACTTGCCAGAAAACACCTGGTTAGCATTTCCGAACGATCAAACAGGACAAGTACATTCTTTAGAGGCCGATCATCCAGAAATATATGGCCCTGCTGAACAAGCCAGGAGCCATTTTAATCCAACATTTTGTGGTTGTAATGTTCTGTCAAATATTTAAACATGGAAACGGCTAGTCAGCATTGCTCAGGAACCTGAGTACAGGTTGCAAAGTAATTGGCGCCCTCATTAGGGGTAGTAAAAGCTGAAATACTTGTTAAAGAAAGAGCATTGTTATCATGAAAATAAGCCTTCCCTGAAAATATTTAACCACATGCGCAACGGGTTCTTATTATTCTTATTATTAATTAGATTTCCATGCCGCCCTTCTCGAGACTACTCAGGGCGGTGTACAACATTATAAATAGAACAATATATATAAAGAAATCTAAATTATTTTTAAAAGAATTGTACAAGATTACTAAAAATGTTAGAAAACCCCATATACAGTCCTCCATATTCATCCAATTCAATCATTCATAATATCAGCCGGAGACAATCTCAACATTCATGGCCCCCATGCCCACCGGCAGAGGTAGGTCTTCAAAGCTTTACGAAAGACCAGGAAGCAGGGGGCGGTATGTATCTCCAGAGGGAGTTTGTTCCAGAGGGCCGGGGCTGCCACAGAGAAGGCTCTGTGGAAATGGTACCCACTCTTTCCTCTGGTTAGGGAGACAGAGCTGGAAATCCGGTAAGATAGCAAGAGGAGCCCAGTCTTGCTCCATGCGCCCCAAAATAATAAGACATCAAAAATAAGGCCTAAGGCTTATTTCGAGGTTCAAAAAAGTATAAGACACAGTCGTATTTTCAGGGAAACACGGTATAGAAACTATTTGAAACGCTGCTACAGAAATGATTTGAAACACTTATTTATTTGTTTATTTGTTTGTTTATTTATTAGATTTGTATGCCACCCCTCTCCGAGGACTCGGAGCGGCTTCCAACAACAATACAATTTACAAATCCAATATTAAAAACCAGAACATATTAATAAACCCTTATTAAAAACAATCACACAATTCAGCAATCCATACATAACGTGAAGCAGCTGGGGGAATCAATTTCCCCATAGACATAGGGAGCAAAGGGCTGAGGTTATAATTTTTATTTATTTTATTTATTGATTTTTATTGATTTTATTTATTTGGATTTCTAGGCGGCCCTTCTCCGTAGACTCCGGGCGGCTTACAAAACAAGAATGCAAAACACAACATGTAAGAAACCCAAACATAAAATCTTATCTAAAACCCTGGTTATTGAAAACAGTCACCCACATTCATCCACAATTTTGTTGTTGTCTATTGCGTCAAAAAAACCCCCAAACCTTCAGAAGTCCCCTTTCTTCTATCTTTCTTTTGGTCCCTTCCATTTTACTTCAGCTTTCTTTTGTTTCTATTTGTGTTTTATATCACAATAAACTTTAGCAAAAGAAATGAAAGGGGAATAAAAGTGGAAACGGTTGGAAGGAAGAAATGCTCAGTTCTGAGGAGGGGGGTAGCAGAGTGGCATGCATACCCTATTTTTCAGAGTATAAGATTCATTCATTCATTCATTCATTCATTCATTCATTCATTCATTCATTTATTCGACTTCTATGCCACCCAATCACAAAAGACTCAGATGTACCTTTCCCCCCCTAAAAAAGGCTGAAAATTTGGGTGAGTCTTATACTCCAAATGTATCTTTTGCAAAGCTTTTTGTTCAAGCCCTAATGAGGTGCCAACGATCTTCCTGGCTCTTCTTGGCTTGCAGGATTTTTTCATTGCTACCCCTAAGTTTTTTTCCAGCCCTAAATCTTTACTCCCTCTGAAGATTTTTTCCCCCAGCCCTAACCAGGGGATAAAATAATATGTCGAAGCTGACCAGACTAAAGACGCTAGCCAGATGAATACCTGGTAGTTAGATTTTTTTCCTCTACTTTCCTCCCCCAAAACTAAGGTGCATCTTATACTCCGAGAAATACAGTACTGTACATTCAAAAAGGAATGAAAAGAGCCTGCAGAGGACACCCATGAACGAAAAGGAGGGGAAAAGGCAGACACTTATCCAAGGAATTTGTGATGTCATGGAATCTCTGACAGTAATAGAGTTAAGGCAATGGGACCGCGAGGAGTGTAATCCTATCCTATTCATTTGTAGGGAGATTCATACATCTTTCACGATCCATGCAGTGTTTTGATCTGACTAGCAGTACATGCATGAAGGGTTAGCCACAGAGTTATTAAATGCTCCTACTGGAAATTAAAGATGGGTGGGGTGTTTTTTTTAGCAGTTTGGCCGTCTCTTTTTTCACCTCCCTAAAATTCTTTCAGAAATGAGATGTATTAAAAGGGACAAACAGAAAGCAGTTGAAATCTTTGTGGTTAATAACGCAGTGTATGAGTTTAAAACTGTGATGAAAATATTCCAAAAGTCTTGTCTTATTTGTCAATGAAACACAAAGCCTTCGAGCTTCTCTCCTCCTCATCACAATCTACTGGAACGATTCTTTTGGCCCTCCTATAGCTTTTGATATAAAAAGCAATAACTGTATAATTTAACTGCTGAATTGGGTATTGTAAAGGGTAGCATCATTTTATATTAATTCTATTTTTTAGATGAGTGATGGTACTAGAAGTTCATCACTCTGTTCCTCTGGGCTCCATTTTATCCACTAGCTTATTTCTCTCTCACACACACATACACACACAGACACACACACTCACTCATACATACGTACGTGTCTTATATTTTTTTTGAACCATGAAATATTGCAATGCACTCAAAACCCTGATTGGGCTTATTATCAGGAGATGTCTTATTCTGGGGAAAACAGGGTACCGTATTTTTGCAGTATAAGACACACCAGAGTATAAGATGCACCTTAGTTTTGGGGGAGGAACATAGGGAAGAGAATCTGCTTGCCAGGTATTCATCTGGCTAGCATCCTTAATCTGGTCAGCTTCAGTACATTATTTTATTCACTGGTTAGGGCTTTAAAAAAACCTCTTATTTGGAGAGAGTAACAATGAAAGAGCTTGCAAGCCAGTAAGAGCTAAGACCACTGTTAGCACCTGGTTAGGGCTGGAAAGAAACATTTGGAGCAAGTAAAGCAATGGGAGAAAAAAAAAAACCCCTACAAAGACAGGGTTTGGAAAACATTCTTTGCAGAGAGAAACAATGAAAAAGCTTGTAATCTGGTAAGAGCTGGGAACATTGTAAGCACCTGGTTAGGGCTGGAAAGAAACATTCAAAGCAAATAGAGAATGAAAAAACCTACGAAGACAGGGTTTGGAAAACAATCTTTGCAGAGAGGAGTAACAATGAAAGAGCTTGCAAGCTGGTAAGAGCTGGGAACATCATTAGCACCTGGCAAGGCTGGAAAGAAACTCATTCAGAGCAAGTAGAGCAATGAAAAAAACCCTGCAAAGACTTAGGGCTTGGAAAACATTCTTCGCAGAGAGAAACTATGAAAGAGCCTGCAAGGTAAGAGATGGGAATATCGTTAGCAGCTAAGTTAGGTCTGGAAAAGAAAGTTACATTCAGAGTATAAGACGCAGCCAAATTATCAGACTCTTTTAGGGAGGAAAAAGGTGTGCCCTATACTCCAAAAAATACAGTATGTATGTATGTATGTATGTATGTATGTATAAAATGCAAATTACTCGGCTCAAGTTTTCATTTTCATCTAACCCAAATGAGCCAAAAGATATTAGGAATCTGTCCTCCAGCAGAGAACGACAGTGAATGAGAACTAATTCACTGAAGAATGTTCCTGCTATTTGGCTTGCATGCCCAGATAGGTGTCAAGATTGTGGGTGGAACACCGGCTGCACGCCAGAAAACCAGTTGAGAAAGTTAGTGGTGCCCTTGAATCTGCTATTGCAGATATGTAAATATCCCCTATGACAAAGTACTTTTTTATCAGCTGATATGCCAATAGCGAGCCCCACCTAGAAAAGGAAGAGCTGGGTTACAGCGATCGTGTGGTTTAATCTCTCAGTTGTATAACTTCAATGTATTGGAGGTAAAAAATAATTTTGGGGACTGGGAAGCATTTTGAGTTATTTCAAACCAAAGCCATCAAGTCCTACTATTTTTGCCAGGTCCCACTGGCTTTCAGCCTTTTTCCAATTCAAAGTGCTACGTAGAATTTAAATAAAATTCCTGCCGTATATATTTGCAGGTTAAGTCATTTCTCTATTATGTGCCATGATTATGGAATAGTCTTCCAAAGGAGACATATGGTAGTAAGAGAGACTTTTGCTCCAAAGCACCTAAGGGCAGGAAAATAATCAATGAATGGAGAATAATCAAAGAGAGAAGCAACTTAGAACTGGGGAGAAATTTCCTGACAGTTAGAATAATTAATCTGTGGAACAACTTACCTCCAGAAGTTGTGAATGCTCCAACAAGGTTTTTAAGAAGAGATTGGACAATCATGGTATAGGGCAGTGATGGCCAATCTTTTTCTTATTGTGTGCTGAAAGCTTGTGCAACAGCCCATAATGCAATGCACATGACTCTGCGCATGTATGACCCTCCCCAACTCCTCATGTGTGTGCGACACCCCATCTCCCCACTTTGAGCCTAGCAGGCCTCCTGAGACCAAAAATGGGCTGCGGGGAGACACACTTCCCTGCACTCGCCTCATACATTTGTATGCAATTCCCACATACGCCCCACACGCCCATGCACCCCAAAAATCAGCTGGCGAGCAGGAGGCGTGCCCATGGACGGTGGTGCTCAGCTGTGCAACAGCTCCATTGCCTACAAAGGGGGGCTCTGAGTGTCAGCTGTGGCACACGTGCCGTAAGTTCACCATCACACGTATAGGGTTTCCTGTCTGAGCAGGAGGTTGGACTAGAAGCCCTCCAAGGCCCCTTCCAACTGTTATTCTATTCTGCTGAATTATTTGTTAGTATTATCACACTAAGGTTTATACCATGGTTTACAAATATACTATTTATACATTATATTATATGCAAATATAATACTGCTCAGCCGAAATATTTGCATTATGGCTTAGTTCAGTGTATAAGCTGGCTCCTACGTTAAACTTTCATATAAAAGTTTGGGTGCTCGGCGGTAATAGTTTTAAGTTGGAAGGATGCAACAAAATGGACAATACAAAACTGGTATCGGTACATGGTGGAACACATTTAATTTGAAATTATGGAAATTAAAACGAATACGATCGATGAAAATAAAGTGGAAAAACAGATGGGAAGATGGGATAGGGTTAGAGGTTTTATGGCTAGTAGAAATCGAGACCGAGCCATAAAGAACAAATTGGAATCACTCTACACTTGATGTTCCTGGTTTTTAAGAAGAGATTTGTCCAGAATAGAATACGGTCCACTGCTTGTTCAAGGGGTTGGACTGGAAGAGTTCTGATGTCCCTTCCAACTCCGTTCTCTTATGTTATATTCTGTCTAAGTTGGTGTATAGTACATAACCTTGGCTAAATCATTAAAGGCAAGCAAAAGCTATTTGTATATTGTATATTTATATAAACTCCGCCTTGCCACCACATTTTAATTCTGCAGAGTATCCATTCAACCTGGACAGCTAAAACCTACCATTTTGTATAGAACACCATAAGCCACTTTTGCTCTAGAGATTTAACTGTATTTATTCAGTTTAGGCACCGTCTGACTCTGGGTGATTCACAATAAACTAAGGGAACAGAAAATACTGTACAATATGTCCGGATATACATAGCTATGCAGCTGGACTTGACAAGATACCAGAATTTATAGTCTGTCAATTTATGAACCAGTGCAGTGAAGTAACGAAGACACTTTTGTAGAAAAACAGTAGTAAACAGTTTTACTCTTCAGTGCAAACAAAGTATCTTCTGTCTTAAGTCTTCTACATCTCCAAAGACGGGCTACAAGAATGGTGGAAGGTCTTAAGCATAAAACGTATCAGGAAAGACTTAATGAACTCAATCTGTATAGTCTGGGGGACAGAAGGAAAAGGGGGGTCATGATAGAAACATTTAAATATATTAAAGGGTTAAATAAGGTCCAGGAGGGAAGTGTTTTTAATAGGAAAGTGAACACAAGAACAAGGGGACACAATCTGAAATTAGTTAGGGGAAAGATCAAAAGCAACATGAGAAAATATTATTTTACTGAAAGAGTAGTAGATCCTTGGAACAAACTTCCAGCAGACATGGTTGATAAATCCACAGTAACTGAATTTAAACATGCCTGGGATAAACATATATCCATCCTAAGATAAAATACAGAAAATAGTATAAGGGCAGACTAGATGGATCATGAGGTCTTTTTCTGCCGTCAGTCTTCTATGTTTCTATGTTTCTTTACTCTACCTATTTGCAGTAAAGCTTACTTACACGTAGATACTAAACCAATCCAGGTTTCTCCCTATGACCACTACAGCTCTAACTCAATATCTTAACACATTCTCAAACTGCTCCAGCCAGCCAACTAACATTATTACCAACAACAGCAAGACGCCTAAGAACTTCATTGTAAAGTTGCTTTATTTATTTATTTATTTATTTATTGATTGATTGATTGATTGATTTGATTTGTATGCCGCCCCTCTCCGCAGACTCGGGGCGGCTCACAACACAATAAAACAGTTCATGACAAATCTAATAATTTACAATTTAAAATATTTAAAAAAAACCATTATTAAGCAGACATACATACAAACAAACATACCATACATAAATTATATAGACCCGGGGGAGATATCTCAGTTCCCCCATGCCTGATGACAAAGGTGGGTTTTGAGGAGTTTACGAAAGGCAAGGAGGGTAGGGGCAGTTCTAATCTCTGGGGGGAGCTGGTTCCAGAGAGTCGGGGCCGCCACAGAGAAGGCTCTTCCCCTGGGGCCCGCCAACCAACATTGTTTAGTTGATGGGACCTGGAGAAGGCCCACTCTTTGCAATTTATAAACCTCTGACCCAATCAAATTGCATTTTACACCCTATGACTCAACATTCAACATCTTACTTTCTTTTACCTTATATGGTAATATAATGGAATATCACCTAGGATTGATTAAATCCTTGACACAATAATCATAAAAAGATTTTTTTTAAAAACACAAGAACGACAATTCTGACTAAAACATAGCCACAAGTAACCTTACCAGAGTCCCAACCACCCTAACCAAAGTCCTGGGAGAACAGCCAAGTCTTTCAGGATTTCTGAAATATCATCAAGGTGCACTGATATCTTGAGTGGCATATGGATATCAAGAACCTCAATCCAGGAGACTTCCAAAAAGTTGGTGGCCCATGCTTGGAACTTCTCTATTATTCATGTATTCATGAATATGAGACACTATCTTGCTAATCCTGCTAAGGATATTCAGGCCTTTACCACATGCTGTTTGCAGTTCCATTACTTTACAACCCAGCATTAACCATTGTTGAACGATTTGGAGGTAACCCAGAACAAATAGCCAGATTAATGTAATAACTGAGTTAGTGGAAAGCGAATGTAAATCCCATCAGCTGTGCCCCAAGAATGCTATTTTTCAAGGGCCTATTTTAAAAACCTGATTGCTTCACAAGCTGATTTGATTAGAACCGAAAAGTACAGTTTGACCTACATGTGTTGTTATCCATTTGTTCAGAGATCAAGCTAGAAGAAATATGCAAAATCTCTTAAGCTTCAATAAGATCCTTGGAATTCTCACATGAAACACGGCAATTAAATTCCACGCATTGTGCACCGAGTTTAATAGCAGCATTTTTTTCTCCAGTTCCAGTTTGTTATCAGCTGTCATTTCTGAAGCTATCTAAATGCAGGTATTTTAAAAACTCTGAGAATATTTGTTAAAGTCTTAGGTCTTTAAGTACAAATCCATTACAACAGATCCACCTAGCTGAAAGAATTATACAGCATATTGGTGGAGTTTGGGGTTGTTTTTTTCCTAGTTTGCAAAAAAAAAAAAAAAAGATTTAGCTAAATGTAAGCCCATTGGAGGGGGCAGAAGCTTAATTATATGAGCGTTGGTGGCACAGTGGGCAGAGTGCAGTATTGCAAGCTGCTTCTGCTGACTGTAGTTCACCAGTTCAAATCTCACCAGGCTCAAGGTTGACTCAGCCTCCCATCCTCCCGAGGTGGGTAAAATGAGGACCCAGATTGTCAGAGGCAATATATGCTGACTTTGTAAACTGCTTAGAGAGGGCTGTAAAGCACTGTGAACTGGTATATAAGTCTAAGTGCTATTGCTAATTAATTGCTTGTATAATGCAGATATCGTTCAGAAACAAAATTGGATCCTTCAAAAAAAAAATTATGAGAAGCAGATCTTCCAGAACTGTGGATGAGCAAATGTAACACAATATTACGCCTTGTGGGTTGGAAATTTGTGCTCAGTGTTCTGGCAAAGGACAGAATATTCTTAAAGGCTGACTTTTATTCCTGATGTCATAAGAACCACTTGTTCCTGGGGGATATAGAAATAGAGAACTTAAAAATGTACTGATTCATTTCAGGAGAAAAGGAAACCATACCAGAAAGTATACTGCTCAAAAAAATAAATAAAGGGAACACTCAAATAACACATCCTAGATCTGAATGAATGAAATATTCTCACTGAATGCTTTGCTCTGTACAAAGTTGAATGTGCTGACAACAAAATGAAATTGATTATCAATCAGTGTTGCTTCCTAAGTGGACAGCTTGATTTCACAGAAGTTATATTGTGTTGTTTAAGTGTTCCCTTTATTTTTTGAGCAGTGTATATTAGTTCTAATCTATAACATACTTACAAAAATTCATTTAGTGACCCTTCAAAGTTACAACAGCATTGAAAAAGGTGATTTATGACCTTTTTTCAGAGTTATGACACAATTAAAATCCAGACGGTTGGCAACTGGTTCGTGTGTCCCAAGATCTTTTGTGATCTACTGACAAGCAAAGTCCATGGGGAAGCCAGATTCACTTAGCAACCAAGTTACTAACCTTTTTTTCTTTTTTATTGAACATTTTTTAAAGTTAAAAACAAACATGGAAATTTATACAATTTTCTTCTTTACAACAATAGCGCATTGCTAAACATTTTAAGTTTCACAATTTTTTTCCTCTTCAATTTTTTCATTTTGATTATATACATATCTTTCACAATTCTATTTCTATACATCATACTCTATCTCTACCTTATTTTGTTTCCTTTTTAATTATATTTAATACCATCCAGTAACTCCATTATTCTCTTTCTTATGTCATTCTCTTACAGCAATAGCATTTAGATTTATATACCGCTTCTTAGTGCTTTTACAGCCCTCTCTAAGCAGTTTACAGAATCAGCATATTGTCCCCAACAATCTGGGTCCTCATTTTATCCACCTCAGAAGGATGGAAAGCTGAGTAAACCGTGAGAGCTGGAAATCAGGTAAGATGGCAAGAGGAGTCCCATTTTGTTCCATGTGCTCCAAAATAATAAGGTAAGATAGGGTCTTATTTTCAGGGAAACAATTTTGGGGTATCCCATAGGCATTCATTTAAAAAAGGGAAAAGGAAGCACCCTACAGCTAGGAAAGAAATAGCCAGTAAATCAAAAAAATTAAAAGATAATACTGTATAACAAAGTGCAATAGTCAGGAAAGGGAAGAGATAAGGCAAGCCCTGATATAGCACAAAAAGCTGCAGGTATAATACACCATCAGAGCCTCCCTGAACTACTATGGTTTGATGTTTGTTCCTTGAATTCAGACCCAGTAGCCAATGACAAGTTAGCACAATATCCTGGTTTGCAAATCAGCATCAATCCACAGAGCCAACATTCAGCTTTCCTTTTACTTCTATATTCAGATGGGAAAGGGGAACAGGGTTATTTTCATATCTGCATAAGGTTAAACATCAAACTGGGAGGAAACGTTCCTTCACAAAGCATGGCAGTAATCAGGCTGCATTCTGCTGGCACACAATACAAATGGAAATCTTTTTGATATGACTAGTGAAACTGGATAATCCAATTAATAAACTTTCATTGTCTGGCAGTAAGAAACAGCACATGGTGGCAGAAGCTGCCTATGTATCCACGGGGCTTTTGTTAACTTGGAGTTAAAATGTATAGCCTCATTCTCTTGCCAGGCAAAATTAAGTGGAGTGAGTTTTAAAATGTCTGAAGAGGGTCACATCTGTTCGCTGAGGCTTAAATCTACAAATGTGATAAATGGGAGATATTCATAGGTTTTTTCCTCCCCTAAAGGGGCACAAGGGAATCACTGTTCAAGAGATGAAAACATAAAATAGAAAGCAAAAGATATTTACACAAAATGTTGTTAACGGTTGCATCTGAAAAGTCCCAGAACACTTTTAAAATAAATGGTAAGTTTCTGTTTTTAATCAATTACCCCCTTAAAGCTGCCATTGCAGCATCCCAAATTCCTTCCTTCCTTCCTTCCTTCCTTCCTTCCTTCCTTCCTTCCTTCCTTCCTTCCTTTATTGCATTTATATGCCACTCACCCCAAAACGGACTCTGAGCGGCTAAAAATAGTCATAAATACAATATGTAGAAAGAACAATAAATACATCAATAAAATCTACAGTGCCATAAAAACTTTTTTTAAAAAAAACCCATGCATAATTTCCGGGGACAGTTGATTCCAGAGTCGGAGCCTCCACCGAAAAGGCTTTACCCCGAGGTCCTGCCAACTGACATTGCTTGGTGGCTGGGACCTGGAGAAAGCTGACTCTATGGGCCCTTGGACTGGGCACAGGAAGGTATGAGGGAGGAGGCATACCTCACTACGGCCATAACATAAGCATCTCTGAGGAATTTCCTAAGTAAAGCACTGCAAAATACTCCAAATATGCATTGTAAGAGAATATTATCATAAGGTGAAGACTAAAATAAGCCCTTGGAAGATGTTACAGAACCCATTATAAAAACAGTCCTAAACAGTAATACTAAGAATTATTTGCAGCCATAACCTATATCACACCTATTCCTTTCCCCAAATAGTTCAAGGGCAAAAGTGTTACTGATGTATTTTTATAGCCATTCATGGACACAGAATGCAAAAGAAAAATGAGGCTTGGAAACCAAGTACACAGGGAGTTGGAGATTGCCCAAGATTTCCTCCGGCAAATGGGTACTGCTCCTTCAACTATCCCAAACAAAACAATTTAGTCTATAATTAGACTAGCCAATTAAGTCTCTACCTGAATTTCAACTTCAGGTATGATAGGTCTCTCAGAAGTGCTTTCTTTCTTTTCTTTTACAAGAAGTGGTTTCGCAGCTTCTCCGATTCAACCACACTGACCAGCTAGCTTTGAATCATGGCTGCGCTGTAGTAGCACTTCAAGTCTCAAGTTAGCTGAAATCCTGACACACACCTTGATCCTGGTTGATACTCCAGGATGTATGTACATATGTATGTATTAATTACACACACATCTATCTATCTATCTATCTATCTATCTATCTATCTATCTATCTATCTATCTATCTATCTATCTACTGTATCTATCTATCTATCTACATCTGAATGAATGAAATATTCTCATTGAATACTTTGTTCTGTACAAAGTTGAATCTGCACAACAGCATGTGAAATTGATTGTCAATCAGTGTTGCTTCCTAAGTGGACAGTTTGATTTCACAGAAATTTGATTTACTTGGAGTTATATTATGTTGTTCAAGTGTTCCCTTTATTTTTTTGTGCAATACAGTGTTCCCTCGATTTTCGCGGGGGATGCGTTCCGAGACCGCCCGCGAAAGTTGAATTTCCGCGAAGTAGAGATGAGGAAGTAAATACACCATTTTTGGCTATGGACAGTATCACAAACCTTCCCTTAACACTTTAAATCCCTAAATTAAGTACATCCCTATGTACTTGGTTTCCAAGCCTCATTTCCCATTCCCTTAACAACCATTTACTCACCATTATTACTGGTACTCACCATTGAATAAGACACTTAGTGATCCTGATATTTATAAACATAATTATTTATTAACAATAATTATTTTTTTTGTTATTTATTTGCAAAAATTATTAGTTTGGCGATGACATATGACATCATTGGGTGGGAAAAACCGTGGTATAGGAAAAAAACCGCGAACTATTTTTTAATTAATATTTTTTGAAAAACCGTGGTATAGGCTATTCGCAAAGTTCGAACCCGCAAAAATCGAGGGAACACTGTATATATAGGACCTAACTGGTCACTGGGACTCATGCGGCAGTTATATATACAGTTTTTTATAAAGTAGGCACTTTTAGTTAAGCGAAGCAAATTTCATTTACTGTAGGAAGATACTCACAAGGCAAGTCATTTATGATATAAAGAAAGCGTCTGACATGATGAAGTTGCATCCAATTTTGTACACAGCTTCCTCTTACCTTGTTAACATTAAATCAAAACAGCCAAATAATTCCATATATCGGTGGACTACTCACTCTTTGGTTAGGAGAGGGCACGATTTTATTAGGAAGCGGGCTAATGGTGTGTCTTGGTATATGAGCTCAGGAGGAGCAGTTGGGCTCTTCAGATTCAGGCAACGGACGATAATGTAAAGAACAGCAGCAACAGCAGCTAATTTAACCCCATCGAACACTGCCGGCAGCTCAGGGGTTTCTATTAAGGAACTCATCTTGCTATCTGAAAAAGAAAGAAAACAAAAACCGTTTGCAAAACAGACAGTCCTTTATTAACCTGAAAAAAGTAAGAGTCTATATTTAGGTATAGAAATGCACAGGGACATTATATGTGGTATTTTGCTCAGTAGTGGTGACTGCGAGAGGGATCTTGGGGTCCTAGTGGACAATTACTTAAATATGAGCCAGCCGTGTGTTGCAGCTGCGAAAAAAGCCAACACAGTTCTAGGCTGCATAAACAGCAGGATAGAATCAAGATCACGTAAAATATTAATACCACTTTATAATGCTTTGGTAAGGCCACACTTGGAATACTACATTCAGTTTCGGTCAAAAAAGGATGTTGAGACTCTATAAAGGATGCAGAGAAGAGCAACAAAGGTGATTTATTTATTTATTATTTGGATTTGTATGCCGCCCCTCTCCGAAGACTGGAGGCTAAAACATATGAAGAACGGTTGCAGGAACTGGGTATGTCTGGTTTAATGAAAAGAAGGACTAGGGGAGACATGATAGTTCCAATATCTCAAGGTTGCCACAAAGAAGAAGGAGTCAACCTATTCTCCAAAGCACCTGAGAGTAGGACAAAAAGCAACGGGTGGAAACTAATCAAGGAGAGAAGCAACTTAGAACTAAAGAGAAATTTCCTAACACTTAGAACAATTAATCAGTGGAACAACTTACCTCCTGTATTTCAGTCACTTATCTATGTACCAAGAAAAGAAACCTTATCTCAAAGACAAATCAATTAATTGTCGTAAGATAAGCCCAGTTGCGAAGTTTAATGGCACCTGTTAGATGACGTTGAAGGACTATGGGAAAGAGATGCTGCCTAGGAAACAATTAGATAAGAGAGGGTGGAGCCCCCAGCGGTCAGACCAACGTGCAAAGGACTCGCCCTAGCAGATCAAGCAATTGAAAGAGCTGGCAGGAAATTAGTGGCGTCAGACGCACAGAACTCTATTAGTGTAGCTTTATAACGAAACAGAATTTGTTCGTCCAGTTTGTACTTCCTCTCTGGTTTAGCTAGGAAGGTTGACATCAATTTTGCAAGTGCAAATTTCCCACCACGATTTTTAACTGCTGGAACATTTCTCTGACCCTTAAGCCATCGGGGGTTCCTGCCTCTCTTACCTGTTTTTCTAGGACAGTGTTTCCCAACCTGGGCCACTTGAAGATATTTGGACTTCAACTCCCAGAATTCCCCAGCCAGCATTTGCTGGCTGGGGAATTCTGGGAGCTGAAGTCCAAATATCTTCAAGTGGCCAAGGTTGTAAACTCTGTTCTAGGCAGTAGCCTTTCCCCTCATCCCCCAAAGTCATCTACACATTCCATTACAAAAGGTGCTAAATAAAATACAGGTAATCACTTAGGCCTTCAGAAATGGATCAATTCTGAGCAAAAGTATTGAATCATCTTCCTTTTCTCTATTGGAGGGAATTAGTCACACAGGCAATGACTATGCACTGTACAGCAGCAATCTACACTTTTATCAGTGTTCTTCAGGTTTTTTGATACCATGTCTAACTACACCTGTTTGATAGCATTGTAGGTTACCTGTTTGGCTTTATGACTAATAAAGCAAACTATGTCTCATTTTAAATCTTAATAGCTTCCACTCCCCCTCCCATTAAAAGTTACAGCAAAGGGTGATCCAATGGGGGAAAGGGGATGTTTCCCAAGCACGTCATCTTTAAATGTCTGATCTGAATTACATTCTCCGATTTTATAATCCTACTTGATATACCAGTGATGGGGAACCTTCTTTTCTCGGGTGCCCAAAGAGCATGCACGCATGCTTTTGTGCATGCGCAAGTGCCCACACCCATAATTCAATGCCCGGGGAGGCTGAAAACAGCTTCTCTCTCCTCCTGGAGGCCCTCTGGAGACCGGAAACTGCCTGTTTCCCAACCTCTGGTGGGCCCACTAGGCTCGTGTTTCACACTCCCCAGGCTCCAAAGGTTTCCCTGAAGCTGGGGGAGAGTAAAAGCACCCCCATATCCCCCCACCCCGAGGCTCTCTGGAAGCAAAAAACACCCTCCCAGAGCCACTGGGCGAGCCAAAAATTACTGGCTGATCACACATGCATGTTGGAGCTGAGCTAAGGAAACAGCTCGCATGCCAACAGATATGGTTCCGTGTACCACCTGTGCACCCATGCCATAGGTTCGCCATCACTGTGATATACCATGTTTCCCAGAAAATAAGACCTGGTGGTTTTTCTTTTTGGATACTGAAATAAGCCCTTGGTCTTATTGCCATGCACTCAAAAGCCTGATTGGGCTTATTATCAGGGGATGTCTTATTTTTTTAGGGGGGGGGACAGGGTAGTATTCCTGCCCAAATTTTAACCAGAAGACTATAAGCAAATATATGAAAGAAGCAGATAGAGAAAACATGCCATTACTTCCTGATTTGTCTGTGTTGCTCCCTTTATCACAGTGTTTCCCAACCTTGGCAACTTGAAGATATTTGGACTTCAACTCCCAGAATTCCCCAGCCAGCAAATGCTGGCTGGAGAATTCTGGGAGTTGAAGTCCAAATATCTTCAAGTTGCCAAGGTTGGGAAACACTGCTTAAGCAGGAACAATAGCTAGTTAATATATTATAATATTGTAGAAACAAAGCATTCCAAGCATATAAAACCCACCTGTGTAGTATGACACTTATTCTTAACAACAGGAAACTCCAGGCCGTCTAAGCAAATATGAAGTTGGCCTAAAAAACAAAATCAGATTGTAGATCACTCTGTTGGCAGCAGTAACACACACAGGAAACAAGTCACAACAAAGCATAGGTAGCCTACTTAAAACAAAAAAACCCCATCTGCTATACTATTTTTTTTGAACTAGGTTCAAATCCCCAGTGCCGCATAACGGGGTGAGATCCCGTTACTTGTCCCAACTTCTGCCCACCTAGCAGTTGGACAGCACATAAAAATGCAAGTAGAAAAATAGGGACCACCTTTGGAGGGAAGGTAACAACGTTCCTTGCGTCTACGGCATTTAGTCATGCCAGCCATATGACCATGGAGACGTCTTCAGACAGTGCTGGCTCTTTGGTTTTGAAATGGAGATGAGCAGCACCCCCTAGTGTTGGGAATAAGCACATATGTGCGAGGGGAAACTTTACCTTTTTATATTATTTTGAGCCCATTCCATACAAATCTGTTAGATAGAAGCCACTTCAACTGCATCTTCACCATGAAAACAGTGTGCATAAAATTTGTCTTCATATTACAATACAGTAAATCAATTTTATGATCATTTACACAAAAGGAAACAAATGTACATTCTCTGAGACAGACGTCAATCATCATAGTTTCGTTTATCTCCAAAACAGCTAAGATTGACACCAGGCTGGAGATAGCTAGCTAGGTAGTTAGCTAGATCAACAGAAAGAGGTGTGTATATATGTTTGTATAGTATGAAGAACCTAGTAATAATCAACGACAGTGTTTCCATAAAGATCCTGTAAAAATATTTATACTAATGGGACAAGCTCATAAAGTGCTATTACTGATAACAAGCAAGACAATCATATATCAATGAACCAGGAAGCCATACAAAGTGAATTATTTCTTTTTATTTCATAATCATTATAGCTTTTTTAAAATCTGAGGCGCTGGGGAGAAACCAACCCCCCCCCCCCTAAAAAAAGAACTGTTTACAAATTATTCAGGTAACTTGCCCAAATGCTTTAAGGATTAGAGTTTACATGTTGAGCAATGATACTTTCTGAGTATTGCAAATGACCCTAGCAAAACATAAACAGAAAGGAAACTCTAAAAGAGAAGTTTAAAATGTAAAAAGGTAAAATGCAAAAAGGATATTGAGACTCTAGAAAAAGTGCAGAGAAGAGCAACAAAGAGGATTAGGAGACTGAAAGTGAACAATTGCAGGAACTGGGCATGGCTAGTTCAATGAAAATAAGGACTAGGAGAGACATGATAGCAGCCTTCCAGTATCTCAGGGGTTGCCACAAAGAAGGAATCAACCTATTCTCCAAAGCACCTGAGGCCAGGACAAGAAGAAATGGGTGGAAACTAATCAAGGAGACAAGCAACTTAGAACTAAGGAGTAAACTCCTGACAACAATTGATCAGTGAAATGATTTGCTTTAACAGGATTTGCCGATATCTATATCTTATAAGCTGCGTTTAAATTCTCCACTTTAAAAGCATTTTACAATTTAACATGGGGAATGTAGACTCGTATCCAAAGCCACCTAAATGATGAAACCAATTTTGAGCTTCTTTTAATGCAATGCTATGCAACCGTTTGCAATTATTTCCGGGGAGCAAAGGAAGTCCTGGCATTTATTAATCAATGTATTTAAATAGATGTGCCTTAGCATTTTGAAAGGTGGACCCATTTTTTAATTTGCAGCAAATTCCATATACAGTGGTATCTCTACTTAAGAGCGCCCCTACTTAAAAACTTTTCTAGATAAGAACCAGGTGTTCAAGATTTGTTTGCCTCTTTTCAAGAACCATTTTCCATTTACAAACCCGGGCCTCTGAAACTGTAACCGGAAAAGGCAGGGAGAAGCCTCCATGGGGCATCTCTAGGAATCTCCTGGGAGGAAATAGGGCCGGAAAAGCTGGGAAGAAGCCTGTATAGGGCCTCTCTAGGAATCTCCCGGGAGGAAACAGGGCCGGAAAAGGCAGGGAGGAGCCTCCGTGGGCCTCTCTAGGAATCTCCTGGGAGGAAACAGGTCTACCACTCTCCCTGTGGTTTCCCCAATCACACACATTATTTGCTTTTACGTTGATTCCTATGGGGAAAATTGCTTCTTCTTACAAACCTTTCTACTTAAGAACCTGGTCACAGAATGAATTAAGTTCGTAAGTAGAGGCACCACTATACAGTAACTGAAATTGAGACATTAAGTGCTGAGTGATGCTTTAGAGCAGGGGTGTCAAACTCAAGGCCTGTGGGCCAGATCCGGCCTGTGAGGTGCTTAGATCTGGCCCGTGGGGCCCACCTGGAAACGGCAAAAGACTGCCTTGAGTCTATGGCTTTCCCGTGTTTTCACTGGCAGATGGTTACAGGAAGGTGTCGTAGCAAAAAACGGAGCTCGGGAACCTGTTTTCGCTGGCAGAGCGCTCAGGCCGCCACAGGTGCCTGACACGAGTGACTTTGAGCTGGCCACGCCCCCCTTGTTCCCTGCCCTCCCGGAAATAAAACAGAACTCTGATGTGGCCCGTAATGAAATTGAATATGACACTCCTGCTTCAGAGACAGGCTCAAGTCCATTTTAACAACACTATTTTCAGGCTTATAGAACAGTTCGGAAAGGAAGTGAATTCATTTGTAAAATATTCATTCCAAACATGGTTATATATAGCAACACGTTCTTCATTTTTGTTATACTTTACATCACAGGAAGTTCAAATGCATTGTGTGCATGTTTTACATATCTCCCTTGGTGTGGGAATATATACAGTTAGTGTACAGCATATGTACAGTAAATGTACAACTCTAATATAGTAAATCAGTCAAAAACAGAAAATCTATAAAGCTATCAAGCAGCTATACAGTTTCCTGCTTGAGGAGGGAGTTGGACTAGACCGTCTGCAAGATTTCTCTTCCAACCTATTTCTCTATGTTTTAATAATATGATTTCAAGGTCTCATTTATATTACTCATTGATTCTTGGCATAATTTTTTTTTGCAGCCACTTTCGGACATCCCAATTTGTATGAGGCAACTTCTTGTTTTTACTAAAGTACAAGAATTCTGGTAATCTGCCTTACTCATCCCATAACCTTTAGGACGCCCATTCCTTTATTTCTTCTGAAAATTGCTAGCAACATTTGAGACAATTAACTTTCCCTTTAACATGCCAATTTCTTCCCTCAAAAAAAAAAGGGAATTTGTATGCAATCTGTACTTTCAAAAGTACAATTTTTAAAAAAATAATATTTATGGACCTAGCTTTCTTTGTGCAAAGAAAACACTTTGTTCTATTAATCAACATGACAAAAGCCAACCAAACCTCTTACAAAGCTGTTGTGTCAATAAAAAAAAGCCGTGGATGTGTTAAAATTTATACCATATTGTTAAACTGTCTGAAGAGCAATAAAAGAGAATGTTTTTCAGTCATTTCAGACCTGGCCCAAATTCCCCTATCTCACATAAACATAACAAACTTCTAATAAAATATGAGCAATGTTTTTTTTTAAACGGCATTTTTAGATAGGCATCAAGGATTTGTTATATGAGCAAAGCAAGAAAAGTACATTGAAACCCATGCTTTTTCAACAAAACTAGGTATCCTACACAAGTAATCAACCGAAAGAAAATATATATTGTTTTAAGCACAAGAAAAATTAATTGAAATTGCAGATGGTTCACCAGAGTCAGAAAAAAGTACATACAGCAGCATAACTGAAATACATAGTAGACAATATCAAGAAATGATGGGGGGATAGTATCTACCAAAAGATATTACAATAGTTTGTGTTAAAAGTGATTTGGAAGATTCTGAAAAGTAAAATATTCGGCAGTCGAATTATTTCCTGAATTTCACACAGCTCCTATCTTGGCATCTTAATGTTTATTAAATGCAAAGTAATAAATAGATCAATGTTCTGTGAGAATGTTATGATTGTTAGGTTTTTTAAAAAAAACAACACTGCTAACTATTGATTTTAAAAGCCAGGAACCATGGAAGAATAAATGCAACTCTGTGTAGATTAAATAGGTAAAGAAACATGCCCTTGAACTGCAGTTCATTGAGTCCAGGAATCATTATCAGGAAGAAATCAGGATTTATATCAGGACATAAAGCAAGCTCTACAGCAGCAGTGATATTCAGCGCAAGATGCCACAGGAATTTCCTTACCCAATCCAACCAAACTATTAAATTGCTAACACAATTAACTGCAGAGGAGAACCAGAGTTTTTTTTATACCTGCAGGCAAGATGTATCTAGTCTAGGCCTCCGTGCACATTAATTGGACCAGTGTTTCTCAACCGTGGCAACTTGAAGATACAGTATTTGGACTTCAACTCCCAGAATTCTGGGAGTTGAAGTCCAGGTATCTTCAAGTTGCCAAGGTTGGGAAACACTGAATTGGACTAACACACTTTATAAGCGATTGTGTAATTTCCCCCACACACACGCAAACTACTTAACAAGACATTAAATAAGCGAAATAAATAGCAAAGACCTATAAAAAGCCATTAAAGAATAGACCGCACACAGCTCAGCTACGTGCATGTGAGGTAAGAATCAAAAAGATAAATAATTACCCATTAAGATGTCAAGTACGATTGAAAAGGGGAATAACTGTCAAAGAATTCTTGAAGCAAAAAAAAAAAACTTGGGCGAAACCACTTTTCAACTTTTGGGACGATGGCCAAAACAACAGGGTGTGGACGCATTATTCTCTCCCCACCTCTTAACTCAAGAAATAATAGGAACCATGCACTGCAGGAACCATTAACAAACACAGAATTGGAAGTCTTTCAAAGGACATTAAACTCAATCTTTGCTAATGCAGACACCGTATTTTTCAGAATATAAGACGCACCTTTTTCCTCCATAAAAGAGGCTGATAATTTGGGTGTGTCTTATACCCTGAATGTAGCTCCCACCCACCCCTCCAGCCCTAACCAGATGCTAGCTATCTTTCCAGTTCTTACCTTGCAGGCTCTTTCATAGATTCTCTCTGCAAAGAATATTTTCCAAGCCCAAAGTCTTTGCACGGGTTTTTTTCATTGCTCTAACTTGCTCCGAGTAAGTTTCTTTCCAGCCCTAATCAGGTGCTAAGGATGTTCCCAGCTCTTACCAGCTTGCAAGCTCTTTCATTGTTACTCTCTGCGAAGAATGTTTTCCAAGTCTTTGCAGGTTTTTTTCTATTGCTCTACTGGCTCCGAATGTTTCTTTCCAGGTACTAATGATGTTCCCAGCTGTTACAGGCTTGCAAGCACTTTCATTGTTATTCTCTCCTAATAAAGTTTTTTTTAAAAGCCCTAATCAGGGAATAAAATAACGTGCTGAAGATGACCAGACTAAGAATGCTAGCCAGATGAATACCTGGTAAGCAGATCCCCCCCTTATTTTCCTCCCCCAAAACTAAGGTGCGTCTTATACTCAGAAAAATATAGTTACTACTGCAGATTATTTGAAGTTGCAACATTGTTGTATTTTTATCCTATCTATCCATCTAAGTAGGCAATGTACATACTTAATAGCCCTTCCTGGTGCCTCTTATTTTCCCTAGAACAACAACACTGTGAGGTGGGCTGGGCTGAGACAGTGTCTGGCCCTAAAGTCAACCAGCCAGCTTCCATGCTTAAGGCGGGACAACAATTAAGACTCTTGGTTTCTAGGCCAGCAGCTTAATCACGATTCCAAACTGGCTCTGACATCTGTACAAGGCACGCTTCCAGCTTCCATTTAAAAAAAACCCTACTGTATATATAAAAAAGGGAAAAAATTAAATCCCTGCCATCTTTACAAACTGCAGAGTTTGCCTATGTAACCTCTAATTAAAGTCGCCTTTTAAAAATTTTAACGCAACTGGTTTGTGAAGTATCATCTAGAACTGAGAACTACGTATAAAAAATAAACTGGAATCACTCAATAATCTGTAAATATAGTAATGTTCTTGGTTTAAAATAATATTAAAAAGTACACGCTTGTTTTGGTGGAGGGGTCTAAATGAATGATGTTGGTGGTGGGAGCACCCATCACTGTTCACTGTTTTTTATGTAGTGTATATCTGTTATTATTAAAAATTAATTCAATTTATTAAAAAAAAATTAAAGTACCATCTAGAACTGAGAACACCCTTCTTCTAGCTACTCTATAAAATAGGTATTTAATTTAAAACTTTCCACAGCAGTTTTGCATTTCTCTTTAGAAAGGAGGGGGGGGGGGGAGAGAAAGAATAATGTATAATAGATGTAATGCCATCTATAAGACCATGCCAAGAGAAAAGTGAGCCACAGCATAGGAACCTCTCAAAGCAAGCCACTAGTACCCTAATGCAAAGACCTTTATAAATTGATAAACAAGAGGATAAGGAGGGGGAGAGGGTACAATTGGAAAACATAATCATCGAAGAGGGGGGGGGAAGTGAAGTGAAAATAAATATGGCCTTTCATAATGGAATTTATTTATTTTATTAATTCAATTTCTATGCCGCCCTTCTCCTGAGACTCTGCAGATATTGGAGCCTTCATGTATAGGACTAAAGTGATAATCCAAAATCCATGAAACCTCAAAGAAACTTGGAACTTTCTTAAAGACGGACATTCAGGAAGAGAGAAAGGAGGAGGCAGAGTAGAAGGCACCCTTGAAATCAAATAGCTGTACAATAACTTGTATTAGATGGAAAAGGAAATCCTCTTTTGCCAATCCTGAATTCCTGAACTGTTTTATAAAAAAAGCAAGCTAAGAAGGAGCAATTTCCTTTTCACCTTGGTTGCAGCACACAACAAAGCTAATACCTTTAAAGAAGTGCCTCCGTTATAACAGACATATTTCTATATTCCCCCCTCCCCCAAATCTTTCTTTGTCTCTTTCTGCAAAAAAATTAATCACGCCTGTCTTCAAGATGCCTCTTATTCTCTCCATACCTCTCAATTAAAGGTAGGAGAAACCAAGAAGAATGGGGTGCATCACTTTCATATCCTGCTCAGGAATTTTGTCAAAGACTATGATTGCAAAACTAGATCCCACATTAGAAAGATCTTCAGTTGATCCACAAGAGCTCCTGGTCCATCTTTCTTTAAACCTCTCCTGAGAAAACCTAAAATCTCCTCTCCTCCTGCTAGTCCAAAAGCAACCCACCTACCCATATTTTTTCTCTCCCTTGTAAGATTTTGTGATTATTGAACCTTCGAGCAGGTGCGTTGAGATTCTCTCAACGCAAATACGACTTTCGCATATTATTAAATGGTTTTTGATTACCAGCAACCCTATTAGATTCCCCCCACCCTCAATAATTATATGTATAAAGGGCGTGCATAAGCACACCACTGTGCCTATCATCTCTGTCCTACTGCCCTCTTTTATCATTACTTTTTACTTATGCTATATGTTTGTACAAAGCACTACTATCCTATACATGTTTGACAATTAAATAAACAAACAAATAAATAAATGAATAAATAAATAAAAATATTAGAACAATCTTTATAAAAAGCAATGTAACAATTGTTGTTGTTCTTTTAAAAAAGACTTTATTTATTTATCTATTATTTATTTATTTATTGGATTTGTATGCCGCTCCTCTCCGAGGATTTGGGACGGCTCACAACATAATAAAAAACCTCTAAAATCCAATTAATATAATTAACCACTCTACGAACCTTGGAACATTAAAAATCATTCATTACCTCTTCCTTGGATATTATTATTATTATTATTATTATTATTATTATTATTATTATTATTATTACTGTTGTTGTTGCAGATTAGGAGTGGGAGAAAAAAGGCCACAAGGTCCCCACCCCAATAAAGTGAGTGAAGGGACCAAGCCCCCCTCCCCAAATTCTCAAGCGCCCTTCATGGATCACTGACGTCCTCCCTCCCTCTCTCCCCCAACCTACCTCACAGGGTTGTTGTGAAGGTGAAACCAGCCCCTCCCTCCTTCCCATGCAGGGTGACTCGAGCTCCCCCCGATGAAGCGACGTCCTGCCCAGCCCAACGCGAGGATGCAAATGGCAGAGAGCAAAAACTACAGGCAGGGGGATGGCAAGGCAAGGCGTCCCAACGGGGCTGGCTGAGGCATGATGGGAGTTGTAGTCCAGCCGGTCGGGAGGAACGCCAGGAGAAAGGAAAGGCGAACGCGGGTGCATTCAACGGGGGTTTGGAAAGGAGGGGGGGGCCAAGGCGGCAAAGGGTGTAGGGGCGCCCCCGGATCTCGAGCCGGTGGACGGATGGGCACCTGCCTTACCCCGCGGCTCTGATTTGGGCCTCACCTGTGCAGTCCTGATGCCGGCGCTCACGCCGATTTCCAGCCGGACGACGACTCCCATCGAGGCGCCCCCCTCCCTTCCTCCTCCTTAGACACGACCTTTCACACACCTTACGCCGCCGCCGCCGCCGCCGCCAGCTACTCCCACTCGCGGGCCTCCCGCCTTAGTCACTCCATTGGCGGCGGCGCCTGCCACTCGCCGCCTCCGAGTGACACGGGATTGGCTCCCGGATGCCGGGTGCGACGAGTATTTTAAAAAAATATATTGGGTGGTGGTGGAGGAGGAGGCGGGGAAAAGAGGCGGACTTTCAAGCCGCGAGGGCGGTGCCGCTCCGCCCAGTTGGGAGAAGAGGCAAAGCGAGCTATTGGGTCCTTGTGACGCAATTGGTGGAGCCGGAGTGACGGCGAGGGAGGGGGAAGAAGGAGGCGGAGTCCAAGGAGGAGAACGGGGAGGGGGGCTACGTCACGTGTAGCGCAAACGGTGCCTCACTCGCCGCTTTAGGCTGCCATTTTGATTCATCCTCTGGGTGAAGAAAGACGACAACCTAAAGTGGGCTTTTCTATGACATGAGGACTTCAACTCCCAGAATTCCTGAGCTAGCATAATTGATTCAGGAATTCTGGGAGATGAAGTCCACAAGTTCATAGAAGAGCCCACTTTGCCTACCCCTGATTCTGGGGCGTGTATAAACCTTCTGTTCCCTAATGCTTAGCTCAGTTTATTCTAAGAAAAAATTTGATTATTTGGGCAGGAAGCAAGCTTAATCCCACTATTAGCTACGGTAGTTGTTCCATTTGGTGCCATTCCTATGCACCGTTGTATGAAATGACCTGAGAGTATGCAAGAAAATCGTTTAGAATAAAATAGAATTCTTTATTGGCCAAGTGTGATTGCACACACAAGGAATTAAGATTAGATTACAATACACTCATATTAACAAACTGGTCAAGTTGCCATGATTTGAACCTTTAAAAAAAATATACTTCAAATGTCAACGTTTCTGACTACGGGAGTTGAAAGCGCTATCTAACAATGAAATTCAGTGGTGAAAAAAGTGAGGTTGTACATTTAGGCAAGAAAAACAAAATGCACAGGTGCGGTATATGTGGTACATTACTCAACAGTAGTAACAGAGAGATCTTGGAGTTCTAATGGACAACAATTTAAATATGAGCCAGCAGCTGCCAAAAAAGCCAACACAGTTCTAGGCTGCATTAACAGGGGTAGAACCAAAATCATCTGAAGTGTTAATACCACTTTATAGGGCCTTGGTAAGGCCACACTTGGAATACTGCATTCAGTTTTGGTCGCCATGATGCCAAAAGGATCTAGAAAAAGTGCAGAGAAGAGTAACAAAGATGATTAGGGGACTAGAGGCTAAAATTTATGAAGAACATATGAGGACCCGGATTAAATTAAATTAAATTAAATTAAAGGTTGCAAGAAATGGGCATGGCTAGTTTAATGAAAAGAAGGATCAGGAGAGACAATGATAGCAATGTTCCAGTATCTCAGGGGTTGCCACAAAGAAGGAGTCATCAACCTATTCTCCAAAGCACCTGAGGGTAGAACAAGAAGCAATGGGTGGAAACTAAATAAGGAGAGAAGCAACTTAGTACTAGGGAGAAATTTCCTGACAGAATAATTATCCAGTGGAACAGCTTCCCTCCAGAGATTGTGAATACTCCAACCCTGGAAGTTTTAAAGAAGATGTTGGATAACCATCTGTCTGAAGTAGTATAGGATTTCCTGCCTAAGCAGGGTGTTGGACTAGAAGACCTCCAAGGTCCCTTTCAACTCTGTTATTATTATCTTTCCGATAGCTTGTCTAAAGTTTCTGGAGGAAGTTCCACCAATTCCTCAGTAACGCCATATGATTCACCAAGTCTTTTTAAGGATGCTGCTACACCTGCTTCATCCTTTGTACAGGACATCCTTTTATGTATGTGTTGATGACTGGCTGGCATTTTCCTTTGTATACAAAGCCATTCTGAATGTTAAGAATGGATCTTGCAGGAATGTGCCGCACCTTTGAAATTACCCATTCCAGGATGAAAGATCTCGGCCACATGAAGAACCTGGGAGAGCAGAATGTGGACGAGGTTGGAAAGTGCCCTTTGCCAGTTGAGTTAGTATAAAAACGCTACGTGAATTTAGTGGTATTCTGGATTTGCATATTTCAAAACAAAAAACAAAACACTTGGCTGGGTTAAAAATGGTACAGCTGCTAGTTGTCTAGCTCAGTGTTTCCCACTGGGGAATTCTGGGAGTTGAAGTCCAGATATCTTCAAGTGGCCAAGGTTGGGAAGCACTGGTCTAGCTAATCTGGTTAAGTGTGGGGTGTGAATATGCTTCTATGGGATAAGCCCCAAGAACAAAGTTATCAAGAGGAACAATATATTCTCTGAAATTAAAGAATTTTCCACAAAATGGTTTTTTGGGATTTTTTGGAGAGACTTTGGTGCCTTGTTCCTTGTGCACTTGGCTTATGAATTGTATAAATTCCTAACCCTGGTGATGAATTAACTATGAATTGTAATTCTTATATTGGTTTGTTTTTACTGTAAGAGGGGTATGCAAACTATTTGGATCCTGCTGGATTGCCACGGCGCATAACACTTAGTAAAGTAAGTAAATAAATAAAATGCAGTTTCAGAAAAAAAGGAAAACAGGGCCTCAGATCTATGTGCTTCATATTCATACAGTATATTTTCCACAATTTCTAAATAAATTTCTCCAACCTTTAGGTGACCTTGAAATATCTCACTAATGTAATCCTTTTTGCTTTTGAAATTATCTTCACAGTTACGTGGTATATGGTACTTGATGATTTGCATGGTTTACCATTAACAAATGTGTGTGTGTGTTGGGGAGGGAGAAAATAACAATATTTAGAAGATGTTTTCAGAAAGCAAAACAAATAGAATTGCCATTATGTGTCTAAAATATGACAGACATGTTTTAAATAAACAAACAAACCTGTCTCGTTGTTTATTTTTAAAATACGAAATATACAGATGGCTGCAGAATACATTTAACTAGATGGCTGAATTAACCCTAGAAAATTAACCTTTTCTAAGTCCCCACACTAAACTGAACCACACATCACAAATTAGACAAGCAGTCTGGGTGTGCACATCAAGACAAAAACACCGACACACAACCAAAATTGGCAAATGAATCCTAGTTAAAGCGAGCCAGGTAAATGAAATCATAGGATTGCCAGGTCATAGTACTGAATGATTTATTTAGTTCTTAGTGAATCCAGTGATAAATTTGTGCTATGGCCGTTGCAGTCTTAATCTACAATATATGTTGGTGAAAGGGAATTTGACGACTTGGCTTGAGTCACACTTTTAACTTTAGAATTTTTTCCCCGTCAGCTATTTTTGGAAAAGGACTTCTACTTTGCCTAAGAAGAAAATCCAAGGCATGCATCAATAATTTTTGTTCTTGTTTTATTCTCATTACCAGAATGTATAGTAGTACCAACTGTCAGGCAAAGACTAAAGTATTTTTTCGCAATAGCAATAGGAGCTATTATTAACAACAGTGAAAGGTTTTGCCATAAGTAGGAATTAGCCAATGACCTGAATGTTTTCCATTGTTGCAGAGGTGCAGGAAAACTGGAAAGAATTTGAAAGGGAAGTTCATTAGAACGGAGCTGGAAGGGACCTTGGAGGTCTTCTAGTCCAGGGGTAAGCAAAGTTGGCTCTTCTATGACATGTGGACTTCAACTCCCAGAATTCCTGAGCTACCAGGATTGGCTCAGGAATTTTGGGAGTTGAAGTCCACAAGTCACAGAAGAGTCAACTTTGCCTATCCCTGTTGTAGTCCAACCTCTTGCTCAAGCAGGAGACCTTAGTACAGTATAGACTTTTGCAGCTCAGGTAGAATATCCTTAATTATAAAGGCTTGAGAGAAACAATTTCTGAGCCAAAAGCAAATGCAGAAACATTTCATTTAACAGTATTTTTCATCTATTTAGTAACAATATATATTTGTAATTCCTTCTTTCAAACACCGTAGGTGAGGAAATGCATTACTAATGAACCGTTTGGCATTGTTATTGTTTTTTATTTACAATAAGAATATTGTTTTAATGTTCAGTATATGTTCTTCAGGAAGGCATTAAATATTTAAAAATGATTCCTGCTTGCCTAGATTTGGAATGAATAAAAGAAAAGGCTGCATTGCATTTTTCTATCTTCTATTCATGCTCAAGGGCGGCGCTCACTGATTCAACATTTCAGCCCGTGTGTGTATCTTGGACTCGCATTTCCTTGCAGAGCGGGAGTTGAGTCATATGTTCCAACTCCTCGTCTCCTGATAAAACTATAATAAGGCTACACACGCCTCCCACTTGCTTGAGGTTAGTCCTGTTGGTTTTAGGAGAAATGTCTCAAAATGACTAGGAGGCTAAACGCAAATATTTATTCAACTTGATGCATCAGTCCAAACTGCAGCTGTCCCTGGTAGCTAAGAGCCACCAACAAGAAAACCACACGCGCACAAAAGATGAAACTGGTCCTGCTTTTAGCTTGCCAAACAGCAAGCTGGAATAAAAGGCAGAAGAACTTTAAATCAAACCAAAACGAGAACGCCCAACTTCGTAGCCCACATACCCTTACCTCTGATCAAATTTCTTACTCAGTAGTCAATATTATACGGCACGCTTGCCAGGAATGATTCTTCAACATTGCGTGCATGCCTAGCTTTGTATATGGCTCAAGTCTGTGTAAGAAGTGTATTGTTTGAAGAGCTGTAATGTTGCCATGGAAACACATTTCTTGTATTATATTTGGGCAAATTATTTCCTTTCCCGAGTTAACCCTTTTCATCACTTTGCAGAAAAAGTGACTGCGCGGTGTGGGAATTGATTTGAATTGCCTACTTCCGACCTATCTAGCTGCTTACATTTTAATTCTCCAGAATGGTTTTAGAAAACTATTAAGCACTTAATTGCTTTAAAAAAAAAAGCAAATGAGCAATCCAGTGCTCTAACCCAGTGTTTCCCAACCTTGGCAACTTGAAGGTATCTGGACTTCAACTCCCAGAATTCCCCAGCCAGCGAATGCTGGCTGGGGGATTCTGGGAGTTGAAGTCCAGATATCTTCAAGTTGTCAAGGTTGGGAAACACTGCTCTAACCAACTATCAATGTTTTTAAAAAACTTATTTTCAAGGAAAACAGGGTTTTTTAAAACAGAAAGTACAGGACAGATAACAAATCCTTTCTTCATCTTGACCTTTTAAAGCATTTTTTTTTTCCATCCTCCCCCCATAAGACAACCCTTTTTTAGTGTATTGCAAAACTAACTTTTAAAATTAATGGGAGCTGTCCCATAAGGGCTAATTTAAGCCTTAACTAGGCAAGTGTTTTAAGGAAAAAATTACCATGGTTAAGCTTTAGCCTCTAAAAACTTTTCCTCAATCAACTTGGCTATAATAGTTCACTGGATCTTTTACATCATTTTTTTAAAAAAACATGGTTATTTTTATCTCCATGCAGAATACGATTGTTTAAAAAGAATTTTGTAGGACCATTGTACAGTCACATTTTCCAAACAGTAATGTATTTAATAAGGTGACTAAGTCCCACAATTCTGAGTCACTATGGACGCTGGAAATAAACAGCCAAGTCGAAAACATGAAAGATTCCCTTGGGAATAGGTTTGGAGAAATCAATGAATTTAGCCACGCCTTCATCTACTTACATCCTAAGAATAGCTCCCACTTCTGACTCATACTCTGATATAGTTTATTCTGTTTTAAGGGGAGCCATGCAAATTCTTTGACAATGCCTGAAAAGTCTTGCCACATTGATCAGTTGAGCCTTCCCAATCCAATTTAGAGAAATTTTGAATTTTTTTCTTTTTTTCCCTTCTGGGCTCTGGGTTTGTTTTTCCTATCACAGTAAATGAGGTTGAATGTGTATATTTTTAGAAGAGTTCTCTCTCTCTCTCTGTGTGTGTGTGTGTGTACAATACATACACATACAGTTTATATAGCAGGTAATGTATATTTTTCTGTGCCTGTGTGTAATATGTATGTGCATATATGGCATATAGACATAGAATTAAACAGTATATTTTGGATAGCAAATAGGTAGGGAAATTGGTTTCTCTTTGAGGAGAGACCAGGCACGCTAACCCAGTGATGGCAAACCTTTTTTCCCTTGGGTGCCGAAAGAGCATAGGTGCATGTTATTGCACATGTGTCAGTGCCCATACCCATAATTCAATGTCTGGGGAGGGTGAAAACAGCTTTCCTCATCCCCCAGAGGCTGAAAATGGCCTGTTTCCCAACTTCTGTTGGGCCCAGTAGGCTCGTGTTTTGCCCTCCCCAAGCTCCAAAGGTTTCCCTGGAGCCAGGGGAGGGTAAAAACATCCTCCTCATCCCCCCGGAGGCTCTCCGGAAGCCAGAAATGCCCTCCCAGAGCCTCTGTGTGAGCCAAAAATCAACTGGCTGGCACACACATGCACATTGGAGTTGAGTTAGGGCAACTGCCAGCAGATATGGCTCTGTGTGCCACCTATGGCATCACTGCCCTAATTCAAACCGTTGATGTGAGTGACATCAAGTTGGCCACTTTTAAGCCAGCCCCATGACCTTTAAGCAATCCCCTTGGTCACATGATCATCAAGCCAGTCCTACCTGGTCACATGGCCAGAAAGCCACACCCACAAAATAAACCACGCCCACAGTGTGGTAGTAAATTTTTTTGCAGCCCTTCATTGATTTACAGTACATACACAACTGCTAAAATTACAATAAAGCCATCGTTATAGGGTTGAAACATAACTTTCATTCTTTGAAATAAACTATTAGACCACCCATGGCCTTCTGGATCCCCCGTTCAGAGATATTTTCTTGGTGAATTCCTCAATGCCTTCAATAATGGCAGAACTTCTAATGCTTTGCCTTCCTTGGAAAAGCTGGGATACGTTCAAAGTCCCAAAGGTGCTTTTTCAAAAGCCAACTGGACTTCTTCTGTTTTATTTCCTTCTCATCTGAGAAGCTTCTTCAGTTCTTGACTAATAAGAACTGTTAATTAGTTTCTTTCCAACTTGGTTATTCTGTTATGCTCCTCGAACATTAATCAATTTCAATTCTTACGTTCTTTAGCAAATTTTTTCCCAGCCTTGGCAACATTACGAGTGTAGATTTCAAAAAACAGGTTTATCCTTTCAAAACTGCCCTGGTTGATTGGGGGAATTCTGTGAATCAAAGGACTGGGAAACACTGTTCTATAGTAGCCACGATGGGACAATCATGTCAAGGGATGGCTGTTTTCTCTCTGGGGGCTATTTCAACCCGTGTACTCTCATAAGTTTTCTTATTCCATAGATGATGATTGATATAAGACACTCCTTGTCCTTGGTGTTCTCTGAGTTATTTGCTTGCACTTGTCATTACCAGACTAAATAACATCAACATTGCAAGTGAATGTGGAGTCTGCTTCCTATTTATATTCAGTAGCTTGCCCTGCCAGTGTTGGTGAAGGTGTGGTTTTCTCCTTGGTACTTCCTTCATTGGGATATTATATCTTACTTGTTTGCTTGGTGTTAATTCCTATTAACTTGGGTGTTGTTTTTTTGTTTGCTTCTTAGCTTTTCTACAATTCATCTCTCTCTAGTGCTTTGTAAATGTGAATTATCTCTGTGTGTCTGTGAATGACTGATGATGTTACCTAACCAGGTAATGAAATGTCTACAAGCAAACCACCAGGGTTCACTTCTATTGAATTTAAGATACTAAGCCAGTGTCCTAAAGTCAGAAAATTGTCATTTCTGCTGTACTGCCTGCTTGGTTTTCCCTGTTAGCTGGGAATATGCTGAAAGAGTCAAAAGCAAGAAAACCAAAAATTTTGCTTGTAAAAGAAGCAAAAAATAAGAATAATGCTATCTAACACTTGACTCATAAAGGTTGTCATTATGACCATACACAGGGGAACAGCAATTTCGTTGTCTTAAATCTATGACTTGTTTTTGGCCTCTGAATCCAAAAATAACCACAGTCTTGTCCATTACATCACCATTTTAAGCTACAGGATACCCTCAAAAGTCATACAAATTGTGCATATAAAGGAAAGGAAAGGAAAAACTTACCAAATATACTGTTTACAAAGAATAATTTTATTCATACAAAGGCTATAATAGTTACTGCAAGTTAAACTGTGTTCATAAAAATGGTTGGTTTTTTATCGAACGGTAATTATAATTACTAAGGTAAAAATTTTCGCTTATAGCTTTTTCTGGATTGTTTAATCTGTGAAGATTCTTGTTTGATGCTCCAACAATAGTCAGCCATCATATGTACATCCCATCTACCTTGATACTATGCTTCCATGCCCTTTAAAGCTTGGTGGAATCGCTCACCCTGCTCATGATTGACTGCACCAAGATTTTCCAGGAAGTTAGCGAGATGGCTATATAAAAAATACAATTTGATGCTCATATTGTCTAATTAACTATACTTTATATATACAGTGGTACCTCTACCTAAGAACGCCTCTAGTTAAAAACTTTTCTAGAGAAGAACTGGGTATTCAAGATTTTTTTGCCTCTTCTTAAGAAACATTTTTTACATTAAGAACCCGAGCCCGGAAAAATTTCCTCCTCCTCTTCTTCTTCCTCCTCCTCCCACCCAAATTCCGAGCTTTTATTTCTTTCCTAATAGGTTTGCACACATTATTTGCTTTTACATTGATTCCTACGGGAAAAATTGCTTCTACTTACAAACTTTTCTACTCAAGAACCTGGTCACGGAACGAATTAAGTTCTTAAGTAGAGGTACCACTGTGCATATACTGTATATATAACCTACCACATCAGGTTTTTCCTCTACACCATAGATAGATAGATAGATAGATAGATAGATAGATAGATAGATAGATAGATAGATAGATAGATAGATAGATATGGTGTAGAGGAAAAACCTGACGTGGTAGAAGAAAACTGACTGTAACTGTAACTGTAAAAAAGCTCAAAAATCAAACTCAACAGAAATTGTGATACAAATTGTTCCCCAATTGACCCCAAGCACCTGAATTTTGATCGTGTGACCATCGGGATGCTGCAACGATCACAAGGTGAAAAATGATCCTGTCACTTATTTTTAGTGCTGTTGTGTCTTCATACCCAGGTAATGTGGTGGCTCACTGGCTAAGATGCTGAGTTTGTCGATCAGAAAGGTGGGCAGTTCGAATTCCTAGCGCCGCATAATGGAATGAGCTCCCATTACTTGTCTCACCTTCTGCCAACCTAGAAGTTCGAAAACACAGCAAAAATGCAAGTAGAAAATAAGGACCACTTTGGTGGGAAGGTAACCAAAGTGTTTAGTCATGCTGGACAGATGACCATGGAGAACGTCTTCGAACAGCACTGGCTCTTCGGCTTTGAAACGGAGATGAGCATTGCCCCCTAGAGTCGGGAACAACTAGCACACATATGCAGGGGAACCTTTAACTTCAAACCATCACTCAGTGAAGGATTGTAAGCTTAGGACAGCCTGTAGGCGATTAAAAAGGGCAGGATTAGCAAATGAAACAACAATGTTGATGCCTAGATTGTTTTACGCTAAGCAAGAATGGCTAATTGCTCCTTGGTACAATAGTAAGGAAAATCAGCAGAATTCTCACTTAGAGGCGCAACATTCAATATTCAGATGCCAGTAAAGGAAAATCTATCCTTTTATGTTCCCACAAGGCTGACTTCTCCTGAGTTTGCCTAAGATTTGAGGTTAAGAAGGACCTCTACTGGAGACTTGTAGAGCTGTTGTTAGTTACTAGAGCAGTGTTTCCCAACCTTGGCCACTTGAAGATATCTGGACTTCAACTCCCAGAATTCCCCAGCCAGCATTCGCTGGCTGGGGAATTCTGGGAGTTGAAGTCCAGATATCTTCAAGTGGCCAAGGTTGGGAAACACTGTACTAGAGGACTCATCCATTATTAAAATTCGGATGTGGTTTGGAAACTGTGGTTTATGGATTAGCATGTGGCCTAAATCAGGGGTGGGTTCTAACTTATCTTGATGCCAGTTTGCTTCCTCTCATGTCACGTGGCTGTGCCCAAGCGCAGTGTTAAAAAAAACAAAAAACAAAAAGCCAAAAACAAGATGGTAATGCATACACAGTGCCAGAAAATTGGCTTTTGCACATGTTCAGAATTAAAATATCCCTCCAAAAATTCTAAAAATATCCCCCCCCCAAATACCCCCAAAATGGCGGTGCCCATGGACCAGACTGAACTGATCCTATGATGTCATTGTGATGTCATCAGTAGGTTGCTACTGGTTCGCTACAATATATTGGATAACACTTTGTATTAAATTTTCATGCCATCACTCTGCTCAACACAGAGGTGGGTTCCTCCCAGTTCACACCGGTTTTATAGAACTGGAAGTAAACTGGTGGTAACATCACGGAAACAGTTCTGTCAGTGCCGGTCCATGGACACGATCTTTTTTGGGGAATTTTTTGCTTGTTTTTGTTACTGAACTTTTGGCACTGCGCATGGATGCCATGGCCATGGGGCACGCAATGTGCGCGCAGCCATGCAAGCACACAATGTGAGTTCAGCCCCCCCTGGCTCAACACCTAAGCCTCACAGTACTCTTGCGTCTAAGTATATTCACCCATGTTGTACAGCTGTATTATTATTATTGTCCTTCTCATCTCTACTACTCTATAATTGATATTATTATTATGATCATTACAGTATTACACTGTTGCTTTGCATGTACACTGCGAGCTTCTGCACTGGAGACAAATTCCTTGTGGGTCTAATCACACTTAGCCAATAAACTATTCTGTTCCGTTCAATTCTAATTCTAATAATTCTAATAATTCTAAAATTCTAATTCTAATTCTAATAATTCTAAAATTCTAATTCTAATTCTAATATTCTAATTCTAATATTCTAATTCTAATTCTAATATTCTAATTCTAATATTCTAATTTTAATTCTAATATTCTAATTCTAATTCTAATATTCTAATTCTAATATTCTAATTCCAATTCTAATTCTAATATTCTAATTCTAATTCTAATATTCTAATTCTAATATTCTAATTCTAATTCTAAAATTCTAATTCTCCTAATAATTCTGTTATATTCCATATTCTCCTCTTCCATTTCTTCTGGAATCTTTGGAATCCTGTGGCTCTTCATGGAGTTGTAGACAGGTGCAACACCTATCCACCTGCACATTCTAAAGCCTTTTATAAAAAAATGTTGCACTGCCATTTCTTTTAACCTTTAAAGTATCCCAGTATTCTTAGCTGATTTTGCTAAGAACCAATTCATTAACTTTCCCCCCTAGAAGTGACTTTTTCCATACCATTCCTTCCAACACTCTAACACTCTATGGTCTGTATAGGCTGCCAATTGGTTTCCAGACTCAATTCAAAGTGTTGGTTATGACCTATAAAGCCCTACATGGCATGAGACCAGAATATCTCTGAGACCACCTTCTGCTGCATGAATCCCAATGACTGGTTAGGTCCCACAGAGTTGGCCTTCTCCGGGTCCTGTCAACTAGACAATATCGCTTGGCGGAACCTAGGGGAAGAGCTTTCTCTGTGAGGGGCCCGGCCCTCTGGAACCAGTTCCCCCCGGAGATTTGTACTGCCCCCACTCTCCTTGCTGTTAGTAAGAGACTAAAGACTCATTTCTGTCGCCAGGTTTGGGCCGATTAGATCTTAGCCCCTGGCCAATGAATGATTGCTGTACGAATGGGCATGGTTTTAATATAGCTAGGAATTTTAATAGTTATGTATTTTTAATTTAATTGGATTGATTTTCATTGTAACTTACTGTTTTTTTATATGCTGTAAGCCGCTCCGAGTCTTCGGAGAGGGGTGGCAAAAATCCAATTAATAAATAATAATAAAATAAATTCTTGATGTTCTTGAACACAACCGATAAGGGCTAAATATTTGATCAGGCAAATAGACAGTCCAGCAAGAATAACAAATGCTAAAATAGTTTACATGAAACAAAGGAGAGAATCTGTCGGTAACAATGGGAAAACCCAGTTAACAATGTGTAAACATCTTGTAATGTTGCTAGGGGGCACTATATTAAAGGTAAAACAAATGAATCAGACAACCAGTGTTTATTTTTTATCTATGTCCTTATTGGGTTGTGGTTTTTTTGACATATGCACTGTCAATATTCTATTTACACCTTTGTACTTTCTCAGACTCTTTCAACAGATTCTTTATAGACAAAAGGCTTAGTGTGATGTTAAGAAATACTGTCTGTGCTTCCATCACATGGAAATACTGAAATAAAAAAACCCCATCTTGTATATTTTTGAAGGAAGATAAACTATAGAGATTTCTATTGGCATCATTTAAAAAACAATAACAGAGTTGAGAGCTGGGAAAGTAGTGGTATAAATTAACAGGATTAAGGCATTGCACAAAGCCTGCAATTTCTGTACTGTGCAAATGAGGGTGTAACTCAAGGCAGGACAGTTAGAACAATTCATAAAAATTGTTGAAAAAAAATGTTTAAAAATAAAAAAATGTAAAACTTGTTTTTAAAAAACATTCAGAGTAACTATTGTCAGGAGAGAGGGGTGTTTATGCACATGTTTTGGGAGTGTTTGGTAGTGCAGAAATTCTGGAAAGAGGCGCAAGAGGAAATTAATAGGATGTTATACATAAAATGGCTGATTACAAAGGAGATGGCAATACAGGTAGTCTCCGACTTACGACGTCGATCCGTTCCTACGGTGGATCGTAAAGCGAATTTCGGTGTAAGTCGGGATCTTCCTCCATTTCGTTCTAAGGCTAATTCCCCCCAAGCCTGTAGCATGGCCAGCTACTCTAAAGCTCGATTTGAGCTTTGAATACGCAAATTTGAAAGGACTTGCTGCCCCCGGGTCGCCATATCATGAGGTCACCGTGGTGACTAAAAAAATTGCCTACTTGTTAAAGCACTTCATTCGTGCCTTCTTCTAATCTCCGCGGTTCAGAAAGCACCGGAGCCAGCGAATGCCAGCGATTCCGGAGCCTGCTGCCAAAATTTGGGGCGGTGAGAGCAAACCAAGCGAGCGCAGCGTAGCAGGAGGAGGGGGCCGGTTTCGTGTCGTAACTATGAAACATTGTAAGTCGGGGAGGGTGTAAACCCGGGGACTACCTGTATTAGTAATAAAGAGTGATATGTATGAATTCAGAGAAATTAAAGAAGCAGCTATAGAAAGTGCCCAAGTGGTAATAGTTTTAGGTTGGAAGGATGCAACAGAATGGATAATACAAAATTGGTATTGGTACATGGTAGAACACATTCAGTTTGAAATGATGGATACAAAGATGAATATAATTAATGAAAATAAAGTGAAAGAACTGATGGGAAAATGGGACAGGGTTAGAGGTTTTATGGTTAGCAGAATTCGAGACCAAGTTATAAAGAATAAACTGGAATCACTCTATAATTTGTAAATATAGTAATGTGTTTGGTTTAAAATAATATTTAAAAAGTACACCCTCATTTTGGTGTGGGGGGGTCTGAATGAATGATGTTGGGCCTTTTATGTAGTGTGTATCTGTTATTATTAAAAATTAATATATTTTTTTAAGAGTAAATCTTGTCTAGCTCTTCCTTCATACAACTAAATAGGATTGCTACATAGACCAAGAATGGAGAATAACAGTCCCAACCAGTAAGGTCAACAGTGAGTGATGCTCGAAGTTAAATGCAGTAACATCTGATGGGTCACAGATTCTTTAGCTCCGCATGGACAATAGGAAACACGAATACTCTTCTTCCAAATCCAGCTGTGTACGTGGCGGTTTAAAGATATGCAAAGCAGCATTTTGGACCACTGCTGCCCCATTCCCCGGTGGGAGCCACGGAAAGAAGGCTAAAGGTGATGCTTTGAACATGCCTTCTTATTTCATCCATCAGAAATGTATCAGTGGTTCATCACTTTTCAGGAAGAGGACGTTCTTGAGGGCCTGGGAAGGAGCAACTGGAGATAAAGGGTTGGAGCCAGGAAGCAGGAAACTGAGAAGCCAAAGAAACAAAAGAGAGAAAGAAAAGCAAACAGAAAAAAGAAATAGGAGGAGAGGAAGAATAACAACCGTCCCACAAATTTAGGAGATGAAAGCAAAGGAGAGCTGCTTAGAAAAACAGGGGAAACAGAAACATAGAAGATTGACGGCAGAAAAAGACCTCATGGTCCATCTAGTCTGCCTTTATACTATTTCCTGTATTTTATTTTAGGATAAATATATGTTTATTCCAGGCATGTTTCAATTCAGTTACTGTGGATTTACCAACCACGTCTGCTGGAAGTTTGTTCCAAGCATCTACTACTCTTTCAGTAAAGTAATATTTTCTCACGTGGCTTCTGATCTTTCCCCCAACAAACCTCAGATTGTGCCCCCTTGTTCTTGTGTTCACTTTCCTATTAAAAACACTTCCCTCCTGAACCTTATTTAACCCTTTAACATATTTAAATATTTCGATCATGTCCCCCCTTTCCCTTCTGTCCTCCAGATTATACAGTGTTTTTAACAGGAAAGTGAACACCAGAACAAGGGGACACAATCTGAGGTTAGTCGGGGGAAAGATCAGAAGCAACGTGAGAAAACATTATTTGACTGAGAGTAGTAGATGCTTGGAACAAACTTCCAGCAGATGTGGTTGGTAAATGCATAGTCATTGAATTTAAACATGCCTGGGATAAACATATATCCATCCTAAGATTAAATACAAGAAAGAGTATAAGGGCAGACTAGATGGACCATGAGGTCTTTTTCTGCCGTCAATCTTCTATGTTTCTAACCTAATACTGGACACCATTTTAGTGTAGAGTACAATGATCCAACAGCTTCACGTAAATAAGACTACGTCAACCATTGGTCTTAAAAGAGGGATGATGATGACAAGGCTCCTGTTCCAACTTTCCTTCAACCCTGCCTTCGCGACTGATATGAGAAGGAATACAATGAACAATACCAACGATAGAGCTCCATTCCATGGCTGGTATTTTCTTTGGCATCCGAAACAAAGAGCATCTTGAGAAATTCATTCCAACTTCCTGATTTTTCATAATACAGTGAGACGTTTAGTTTTTGGTCCAGGTTTGGCCTCTTGAGCCGGGGTGGCGCATCAGGTAGAGTGCAGCACTGCAGGCCACTGAAGCTGACTGTAGATCTGCAGGTCAGTGGCTCAAATCTCATCACCGGCTCAAGGTTGACTCAGCCTTCCATCCTTCCGAGGTGGGTCAAATGAGGACCCAGATTGTGGGGGCAATAGGCTGGCTCTGTTAAAAAAGTGCTATTGCTAACATGTTGTAAGCCGCCCTAAGTCTAAGGAGAAGAGCGGCATTAAAAAATCAAATGAATGAATGAATGAATGAATGAATGAATGAATGAATGAATGAATGAACGAACAAACAAACAAACAAACAAACAAATTTGAGAATGTCATTCCTGGATGCAGTAGTGGGTTCCTACCCGATATGGCTGACACTGCACACCAATAGTAAAATGGGAACTGTGCATGCAGCTTCGGATATCCAGCATGCGCATGCGAGCGTCCTAGCGAGCATTTGCTTCTGCAAATGCGCAGGAAATAAAATATCATGAGGGTATGAGAGATTTGAGTGATTTTTTTGCTTCTGCGCATGGGCAGAAGCAAAAACACCAGCCGAAATCTCTCTCGCACGAGCGCGTCCTCTTACAATATTTTGCTTCTGCGCATGCACAGAAGCAAAATCTTGCTGGGACATGTGTGCATACTTACCAGAGATCTGAAACTGCAAGCGCACCAGTAAGTAGCAGCAGTAAGTAGCAACCCCCAGCTGCCTTGATGTCATAGCTATTTGAATTTCTACACCAGGCGCATGACTTGTTGGCACGGGTGTCAAGATAAAGGGCTATTTATGCATATGATTTGGGAATGTCCGGTAGTGCAGAACTATTGGAAAAAAGTGCAAGAGGACACCAATGGGATGTTAAACATATGTCGGACAATTACAAAGGAAATGGCGTTACTACTCAAAAGAAACGAGATGGGAGAATTTAGAGAAATAAAAGAAGCAGCGATAGAAAGCACTCAGGTGGTAATAGTCCTAGGCTGGAAGGATGCAACAAAATGGACAATGCAAAATTGGTATCGGTACATGGTGGATCATAGAGTCGGGGTGGCGCAGCAGGTAGAGTGCTGTACTGCAAGCCACTGAAGCTGATCTGTAGGTCAGCGGTTCAAACCTCATCACTGGCCTTCCATTCTTCCAAGGTGGGTAAAATCAGGACCCAGAATGAATGAATGAATGAATGAATGAATGAATGAATGAATGAATGAATGAATGAATGAATATAAATAAATAAACGAACGAACAAACAAACAAACAAACAAACATTCAGTTTGAGATCATGGATAAGAGGATGAATTCGGCCAATGAAACTGAGTTGCGGGAACTGATGGGATGATGGGACAAGGTAAGAGGACGCGTGGCCAGTAGAATTCGAGACCAAGCTATAAAGAATAAATTAGAATTACGTACTTTATAATATGTAAAAAGATATATTGCTCTTGAGTTCATTTTGATGGAGGGGTATGAATGCTGTCTGGTGGTGGGCACATTAAACAGTGAGCACATTGTTTTATGTTGGGTGAATGTTTTTTTTTTGGTAATAATCCATAAAAAAAATACATCAGGCACACGTCAGTCTCCTGAACTACAGAAAACAAGGAAGGAAAATGAAGTTAGACTTTCTTTAATGGGCATGAAGAATTAAGGTTTAGAACACCTTATCTTCAGATCCAACCAAGATAAGATTCCTTCCATCTTCTTCTATTAGTGAGGTCTTTAAAAATAGAAACTTTTTGATTTCTTCCTCTTAGGCTTAGGATCTGTTTCTTCAATAAACTAAGGGACATTTTCAGTCATCTGGGTCATGGTTGTCTCAAAGGTGTTTTTTTCAAAAGGCAACTGGGCTTCCTTTGTTCTTCCTTGAAACATTTAAATATGTTAAAGAATTAAATAAGATTCAGAAGAGAAGTGTTTTTAATAGGAAAGTGGACACAAGAACAAGGGGGCACAATCTGAGGTTAGTTGGGGGAAAGATCAGAAGCAACGTGAGAAAATATTATTTGACTGAAAGAGTAGTAGATGCTTGGAACAAACTTCCATCAGACGTGGTTGGTAAATCCACAGTAACTGAATTTAAGCATGCCTGGAATAAACATATATCCATCCTAAGATAAAATACAGGAAATAGTGCAAGGGCAGACTAGATGGATCATGAGGTCTTTTTCTGCCGTCAATCTTCTATGTTTCTAAGATAGATTCATTTAACAACTATGGCAAGAGAGGTCACAAAGGGGTGTATGTGTGTGTGTGTGGGGAAGTCCCTTAAAGAATGTCTCACTTAGCAATGGAAATTTCAGGTCGTAAATCAAAGACTACAAATTGTCTCCTCTGTTGTACCCTTGAAAGTGGTAATGGTACGGAATCATTTCTGGATAATAATGCTGAACTCAAAAAGAACCTTTGAAATGCAGACTTGTAGGTAAGTAGGGGAATGGCCAATTGTTTACAACCCATTCTGGTTGGCGGACATGTGACACCTCACTTTATTTTTCTCCTTTTGCTGAATAGCTTTGCAGAGAAAATAACAAGCTAGGGAGCCAACCCAACGCACTGGCACATTGTTGGAAAATATGTGCCAGTCAAGCACATGGATTTCATTTAGGCCAGATGGATGATTCAGGACTTTGTTTGGGAAGATCTTTCTCCATCCCCCCAGGAAAAGAACAGTCATATCAAGGAAAGGAGAGGAAGCCGTGGGCAAAAACCTTTTCTGAATGTGGAATTTACATGAGCTTTCCAGCCTTTTCCAAATATGGGATTTTTAGAGATTTAAATAAAGCTGCGGGCAGGAATTTCCAAAACAAAAACTCAACCCAAGTAGGAAATGAGTATTCCAGATTTTCGACTGTTGCCTTATTTCTTTTGGCTTAAGTTTTGAGAGGGTGTCCTTGACCAGTTTTAGTAGGAGAGAAAGGTTGGAAGAAGAGGTATCTGGACTGGAGGTTGGTGCCTTTTGGGATATGACTCCAAATTTAACGTAGAGAAAATATGATCCTATGATCCAAATCCTGCTTTTGAACATCCATACTGGAGAGTTCCAATCTTGGCTACTTAAGGAAACTTGTATTGTCCAAGAGTGTATGAATTGGAGGAGACTTTAGAGGTCATCTAGTCCAAGTTCTTGCGAAATGCAAAAAGTTACTAAAGGTCCCTCACTGAGTAACCAGTGTTGGCCTATTCCAGGTCCCGTCAACTAGGCAATGCTGTTTGGCGGATCCTAGGGGAAGAGTCTTCTCTGTGGTAGCCCCGGCCCTCTTGACCCAACTTCCCCTGGAGATTCGTACTGTCCCCACCCTCCCAGTCTTTCATAAGGCCTTAAAAACACATAGGCCATTGAAATTTTGACATCTCCCGTGGCCTATGATTGAATGATAGGATGAGTGTGGATGTATGGTATTAAATATACTGGGGTTTTAGAATTTGAATTACATGTTTTTAGCATTGTAGCCTTTTAGTGTGTTTTAATATTAGATTTCTCAGATTTATTTATTTATTTTATTTATTATTTATGTTATTATTTATTTATAGTCTCTGAGGCGTTACGTAGTAGATGTGATTTATTTATTTGGCGGCTTACAACATATTGATGTTTTGTATTTATTTGTTGTTGTGAGCTGCACTGACTCTTAGGAGAAGGGTGGCATAGAAATCAATCAAGCAATCAAGCAAACAAGCAAGCAAACAAGCAAACAAACTACCTTGTACCCATTTGGAAATATCTTGTGTAGGAAGAGGGACTTGTGGACTTTAACTCCCAGAATGCCCCAGCCAGCAAACGTGGCAACTTTAAGACTTGTGGACTTCAATTCCCAGAATTCTAACCAGCATGGCTGGCTGGGGAGTTCTGGAACTTGAAATTTACCGGTCTTAAAATTGAAAAACTCTGGTTTATAACAGTGTTTCCCAACCTTGGCAACTTGAAGATATCTGAACTTCAACACTCAGAATTCCCCAGCCAGCATTCGCTGGCTGAGGAATTCTGGGAGTTAAAGTCCAAATATCTTCAAGTTGCCATGGTTGGGAAACACTGGTTTATAACATAAGGCAGGTTTTGCATTCAACAGATCAAATGCTTTAAAGGGCTGATGAAAGTTACTGTAGTGCCGATATAACAGCAATCTCAAAAATGTAAAAACCTGGAGATTTAAGGGGAAAACACAGTTGTTATGTGAATTTATCACAAAAAGGAGATTGAAGGGGGGATTTTTTTAAAAAATATCCCAGTTCAAGGACAACCTGGGACTTTTCTCTTTTCAGCCCTCCCTAGCTGAAAAGCAAAATACAGTACTTCCTTCCGCAAGACATAAAAAATGAGATGTGGAATACAAAGGAGAGCTCACATTAATAAGGAACTAGCTTTCTGTTGACAGTTATGGAGATGGCCTTGACAAGGATCCTCGACAGCCTGTATTTAAACATCAGCTTAGCCCCCAAACAGAGGAGGAAATAATTTAAAATTGTTCCTCATTGGCCTTGATGCTTTTTGGTTTGAAAGCAGAGGGGAGAGAATCTTGGTTGAGTTTTCAAGGGTTTTTTTGGTTGTTGTTGCTGTTATTTGCCTTTGAGTCTGGCGTGACATCTCGCAACTACATTCAGGGGTTGGCTGTGGGCAGTGAAGGGCTGCACATTTTCAGCACTATCGGTGCGCCCTCCAAGGCCGTCGCAGGCATGTGAACCCCAAAACCTTTAAACCTAGATTATCTACAATTGACCTCTCCCCCTTTCTAAGAGGTCTGTAAGGGGCTTGCATAAGCGTTCAATTATGTCTACTGTCCCTGTCCTACTGTCGTATTGTCTTTTATCAATTCTTTTTATCATTACTTTTTCTAATGTTATGTTTATGCAAACTACCATCCTATTTTTGTTTGACAAAATATATTAAACAAACAAATAAATAAATAAATAAATACAGAAAGAAAGAAAGAAAGAGAGAGAGAAAGAAAGAAAGAAAGAAAGAAAGAAAGAAAGAAAGAAAGAAAGAAAGCCCACAATGTGATTGTGGTGCTCCAGAACAAATTATATGACCTAGAAATAGAAATCAAGAATGTCTCTTCTTCAGGAAATTTCAAGGCAACTGGGATGATCTCAATGGAAAACCACATCAGGGGCAGTTGGATAGTTAGGTATCGAATTATAACATCTGTCCGACTGCAATTTTTTGGCTCCAAGCTATGGTGATTTTATTATTCTTTCATCTTAATATATTATCTCTTATATTGTATTGTCCACATATC